>NW_024387174.1:352996-371437 GCF_900408965.1 Simochromis diagramma
AGGGAGCGGCCGAAAGAAGACGACGACTGACATTCCACAGAAAGTTGCTCATTTCAGCTCATTTCTGTTGTTGTCTTTCAGTCAGGAAGAGCGACCTAGTTTTGCAGAGTTATGTCCACTATGTCCGCTTACAGAAAGCCATGTCATTGTGTTGGATTCCAGCAATTCTTGTTCCAAAGAAAACAACCTGAATCCCTGTGAGAGCAGCTGTAAAGCACCTCTACAAGACAACTTTTTAAATGGTTATGGTCAGTTATTATTCATTATTACTGTATTTTATTGAATGACAGTACCAATAAGATGGTCGATTTTACGCTAGAGGCCCAATGAGACAGGGTGTCATTAATTGTGGAGCAACTGCAGCTGTCAGGATCAGTACTGAGCAGAATGGAAGAATATTTAGGCTTTATCTGTTTTATCTGTGACAAGCTGTTCTCATCTTTATCCCTGCCATCTCTGCTTTACCGTCAGCAACTTGGATATCAAATTCAAACCAGTCTGACGGGTCAGTGTGGGCTCGCATGAGCTGGGGGAGAACGCAGCAGTGGGTAGGAGTCAGTTGCTGCAACTTTAATGCAAGTCGCCTGACATTCAGTTTACTCGTTTAGTCCAAATTAAATGTTGCTCCTGTATTCTGTCCTGCTGGGCGTGAAGAGGAAAAGATGACAGAGATTTTTCAACCTTTCCTTTCAATATAACATCTAATTCTGAGACAGACGTATGAAGGGAATCTGCTGGAATGGGCAGCAGGTCTTTGCTGCAGTTTTATTACCACCTCTATAAGTCTCAGCATGTTTCCTGAAGTTGTTTTCCCCTTGTTGGCTTCAACCTCAAAGAATAGTTTTGTCAATGTCATCTAAGAAGCACCCTGATAACTGTAATTCTGGTAACTTGAATAAACTTGAAAGAACTTGAAAAACACCTTTTACTGGACAGATGGGATCATCCCAGCACACTCTCTACTCTCAGAGTGAGATGGTTCTTGTTGGATACCACACATCATAGTCCTCCAGGTAAGATGGTTGTCAGTCTCTTTAGGCCTAGCATCCTGCTCCACTGATGTTTCTGAAAAATCCAGGACATCAGTAAATGTGGCGACGAGTAAATGAGGTTCAAGTAATTGTACACACCATTGCCACCTGGTAAAAGATGACAAGAAGTCTTTAGCTCCCCCTTAAAATTGTTATTTACATTCTGGCTGAGTGTGCTCCGCAACAAAAGATAAGACAGAAACAGACACGTGCTCTGCAACATCAGTTTCACAAACGGCTGCTCTGTTTTCCATTAGTCACTAGGGGGCAGCAATGGACCAGTACAGAATAAACTTTAATCCAAACTAATCCTATAATAATAAACTGCAACAGTCTACTGTGTTATTTTAACACACACACACAGATATATATATATATATATATATATATATATATATATATATATTATAGCACGATTAAGCCTACATTTGAATGCTGTTTTTAATATTAATTTTTTAGTTGCTCTCAAATCTGAGCTGCAGCTGAAGGAATAAAAACTAAAACCATCTGTCAAACATTAATATAATACTCAGTTATAGTCCATCAGTTTATCTTTGTCCTGATGATAGAGTTGTGATATTGGCAAGTTTATTAAATTACACGATCTGCATTTTTGAGTAGATTAGTACTTAAAGTATTCATACAGTGCTTTTAATATTAAACCTTCAGCCCTCCTGCAGCCAGTATACTTCCATCCATAGTTGTGACTGGTCGGATGCTGCCAACACCACCACTTACATGTGACCAGGCCAGTTGCTAGATTGGGAGAACTGAGTTGACAACCAGCTTTGTGTAACCTTTAATATTGATTGCTGATTTGAGATTAAGTAAATTCAGATGATAGAAAGCTACTCTAGATATTTGTTTAACTTGCTTCATAGTCCAAGGCGCATATTTAGCTGGATTGTTTTCTCACATCTTAAATTTTGTGTTTACTTTCAAGCTTTTTTTTTTCGTTCTTTGGGCTTGCCTGCCCCTCGTTCGTTTTTCAGTGCAGTATTCCCACATCTGTCCTGTTATCTAATCCAACTCTAGTATATAGAGCTTCTTGTTGTCAAGATGTCTGTTTTGCATAAGTTGGATTTCCTGTTTTGTGTTGAACTCGTAAAAGGTTTGCTTTTGTTACTTAATTTTCTTCTGAGTTGATTTGGATTCCCTCCTTTTTTCATTTTAAATCACACAGTTTACGAATTATGCTCTGATTCCTCACAAACCCAGTCTGACAAACATGTAAATATGAGTCTAGCAAGTGTGTTGAATTTTGAACCTAATATGCTGCATACATTTTATCAAGAGGTACACAAATGTTAACAACAAAAGTCACTAATAAATGCCAGAACAGATTTTAACAAAGAAACCAAGAAGAATAACATCTGTAATTTAAAGGTAATCCTAACTACAGAGAAACCACTCGGCACTGGGAAAAAAACCTTTAACGAGGGCCCCTGACAATAAGCCACTACGGTCCACTCTCCATCATAAACTGGCACACACTGATCCTCGAGGAGTTGCAGCCCTTCACCAAATAGCCAGTCAATCTGTCATTCGAATATAATGATAATAAGTTAACAGCGGGAACATTAAGACAAATATATTAAGACAATAATTCTGCAAATGTTTGAAACCAACAGATACTACATTTGGCACATTCCCTTTCACCAACCTTACCATAAAAGGATGTCATAAAGACTCAGACTGGTTTTGCAGTTCCTGGGCCTTTGCCAGCTGGAGGCCAGGTGTAGCCGGGAGGAGAGGTGAGAAACAAATTATGCAACCCTTTCCACGATTTAAAAAAATAATCTGGTGGCAATATACACAGCGGTTAGATTAAAGACACTGCAGCATACATATTAAACAAATATGTAAGACCGCTTTCTTCCATTTGTGCAACATCTCTAAAGTTAGAAATATCCTGTCTCAGAGTGACGCTGAAAAACTAGTTCATGCATTTATACTTCCAGGCTGGACGACTGCAATTCATTATTATCAGGATGTCCTAAAAACTCGCTGAAAAGCCTTCAGCTAATCCAAAATGCTGCAGCAAGAGTCCTGACAGGGACTAGAAAGAGAGACGTTCTTCCCTTCATTGGCTTCCTGTTAAATCCAGAATTGAATTCAAAATCCTGCTCCTCACAACAAGGTCTTAAATAATCAGGCCCCATCTTATCTTAATGACCTTGTAGTACCATATCACCCTATTAGAGCACTTCGCTCTCGCTCTGCAGGCCTACTTGTTGTTCCTAGAGTATTTAAAAGTAGAATGGGAGGGAGAGCCTTCAGTTTTCAGGCCCCTCTTCTGTGGAACCAGCTTCCAGTTTGGATTCAGGAGACAGACACTATCTCTACTTTCAAGATTAGGCTTCAAACTTTCCTTTTTGCTAAAGCATATAGTTAGGGCTGGACCAGGTGACCCTGAATCCTCCCTTAGTTATGCTGCAATAGACGTAGGCTACCGGGGATTCCCATGATGCATGAGTTTTTCCTTTCCAGTCACCTTTCTCACTCACTATGTGTTAATAACCTCTCTGCATTGAATCATATCTGTTATTAATCTCTGTCTCTCTTCCACAGCATGTCTTTATCCTGTCTTCCTTCTCTCACCCCAATCACAGCAGATGGCCCCGCCCCTCCCTGAGCCTGGTTCTGCCGGAGGTTTCTTCCTGTTAAAAGGGAGTTTTTCCTTCCCACTGTCGCCAAACTGCTTGCTCATAGAGGGTCATATGATTGTTGCGCTTTTCTCTGTATCTACTGTACAATATAAAGCGCCTTGAGGTGACTTTTGTTGTGATTTGGCGCTATATAAATTAAATTGAATTGAATTGAATTGAATTGCTTCGAGTGACACTCAATGTGTCCATGACCCCAGCAAACAAGAAGGGCCAGATGCAAACTTGGATGGTAGATTTCTGTTGTGTTCTTGGTCTTTACTTATCTGTTTGTTTGTGATATAAAAAATAATGTTTTGTGTCCCAAATAGGCAGCACAGCAAGTATTTTGTTAACATTGCTGACTTACGATAGGTGTGCCCTTTACTAAAGCATATTATTAACGTGGAAATATAACATAATTAATGCATCATAACATGTACGTCATTAAAGCACGTAATTATGTTAAACTTCTGTTTGTTGTAAATGAAAATGTCGAGCATCTTGAACAACTGTATCTAAAAAAAAATTTTTTAAAAACCCAACCCTGATGATACTTCCCTCTTCCACGCGCGGTACATATTTCCTCATTCCTTCACGTTCAAGGTTCTTTAAATTTGTGAGTGGGTGTAACCAGCTTGTCTGTCTGCAAGCTCAGACAAACTTTTCTATTATTGCAGACAGAGACACATGTTGGCTGTGCATGAAACTGAGAGCTGAAATGGCAGAGCTAGAATTTCAGAACGACCATATAAAATTCTGCTGTTCAATCTGTCTGGATCTACTGAAGGACCCCACAACTATTCCCTGTGGACACAACTACTGCATGAGATGTATCAAAGCCCACTGGGATGCAGAAATACAAAGCAAGCTCACAGCTGCCCTCAGTGCCGACAGACTTTCACACCAAGGCCTTTCTTGATGAAAAACACCATGTTAGCAGATTTAGTGGAGGAGCTGAAGAAGACTGGACTCCAAGCTGCTCCTGCTGATCACTGCTATGCTGGACCTGAAGATGTGGCCTGTGATGTCTGCACTGAAGAAAAGCCTGAAATCCTGTTTATTCTGTCTGGTCTCTTACTGTGAGAAACACCTTCAGACTCATTATGATGTGGCTCCATTAAAGAAACACAAGCTGGTGGAGCCCTCCAAGAAGCTCCAGGAGAACATCTGCTCTCGTCATGATGAGGTGATGAAGATGTTCTGCCGTACTGATCAGCAGAGTATCTGTTATCTCTGCCCTGTGGATGAACATAAAGGCCACGACACAGTCTCAGCTGCAGCAGAAAGGACTGAGAGGCAGAGAGAGCTGGAGGTGAGTCGACAAAACATCCAGCAGAGAATCCAGGACAGAGAGAAAGATGTGAAGCTGCTTCAACAGGAGGTGGAGGCCATCAATCAGTCTGCTGATCAAACAGTGGAGCACAGTGAGAAGATCTTCACTGAGCTGATCCATCTCATCCAGAAAAGAAGCTCTGATGTGAAGCAGCAGATCAGATCCCAGCAGGAAACTGAAGTGAGTCGAGTCAAAGAGCTTCAGGAGAAGCTGGAGCAGGAGATCACTGAGCTGAAGAGGAAAGATGCTGAGCTGAAGCAGCTCTCACACACAGAGGATCACATCCAGTTTCTACACAACTACCCCTCACTGTCAGCACTCAGTGAGTCTACAGACTCATCCAGCATCAATATCCGTCCTCTGAGCTACTTTGAGGATGTGACAGCAGCTGTGTCAGAGGTCAGAGATAAACTACAGGACATTCTGAGAGAGGAATGGACAAACATCTCACTGACAGTCACTGAAGTGGATGTTTTACTGTCAGATCCACCAGAGCCAAAGACCAGAGCTGGATTCTTAAAATACATGTGAAATCACACTGGATCCAAACACAGCAAACACACACAGCTGTTATTATCAGAGGGGAACAGAAAAGCAACATTAATGAAACAACAACAGTCTTATTCTGATCATCCAGACAGATTCACTATAATGTGGCAGGTCCTGAGTAGAGAGAGTCTGAGTGGACGTTGTTACTGGGAGGTGGAGTGGAGAGGAAACGGAGCTTATGTAGCAGTCGCATACAAGAATATCAGCAGAACAGGGAGTGGGAATGAATGTAGATTTGGATGTAATGACAAATCTTGGTCATTAGATTGTGACAACAACAGTTATATATTTTGGCACAACAACATCCAAACTCGTGTCTCAGGTCCTCGTTCCTCCAGAGTAGGAGTGTACCTGGATCACAGAGCAGGTATTTTGTCCTTCTACAGCGTCTCTGAAACCATGACTCTCCTCCACAGAGTCCAGACCACATTCACTCAGCCGCTCTATGCTGGACTCTGGTTTCACTGCTTTGGAAACACTGCTAAGTTTACTAAACTGAAACAGACATGTTTTTAAAGTTGTACATGAGTTGGCTCACATCTGTATATTATTATTTGTATCTGTAAATGATCATAATCAGTGTTGTAGCAGTTCTGCACTGTACTACATAACGTTCTACAAGTTGTCCTAAAGGTCTGTTGAATATTTGTATGTATTCAAGTGGTATTTGTTTTTATTTAGTTACTGGTTTTTTGTTATATATATATATATATTAGGGGTGCAACGATACTCGTATCGATATTGAACCGTTCGATACAGTGCTTTCGGTTCGGTACGCATATGTATCGAACAATACAAAATTTGTAATTTATTTTATCAACTTTCCTTCTGACGATGCTGTCTGTGTTGAGCGCTCAGTGAATCTGCGTTCGACTACTCAGCCTAGGCTGCACTGTCGAGCGCAGATCCACTGAGCATTCAACACAGACAGCATCGTCAGAAGGAAGAGCGCAGGGCAAGCTAGCGAGACAGAAGTTAAGCTCTCCTTGCAACATGGCAAATTGAACCTCCCCCCCCTCATTCAGATCTGGCGTTTGGAATTATTTTGGTTTTCATGTGAGTATGACCCTGAAGGCAAGCGCGTCATGGACTAAAGTAAAACAGTATGTTGGATGTGCCACGCAATGCTCAATTACATGGGTGGGAACTAGTGTGTTAGCGCAGTTAGCTCGTTAACATGTTGGCCGTCTAGCCCCACGCAGGGGTAGCTCGTTAACGGAGATTTGCCAACGAGATTAACGCTGACAGCACTAGTGGGAACACGACGAATGACTGCACATTTACGCCGACATCATCCTAGCGCAAAGACAAGTGGAAGCAGACAAAAAAAAGCAAGCATGCTACTAACTTTAGCCGAGTCATTTAGACAGCTGTTAGCACATGATTCTCCTTATGGGGACTTGAATGTTTAATATTGTGGCGAGCTCAGACAAGGAGGAGACGGAGGTGTCGTTTGGTCTTGCTTCCCGTGAGCTAGCCAGGGAGCACAGCCGTTTATTGACATCTGCAGAAGAACACTGCCGCTAGCTAACTGCTCAGCGCGGCAACCGCACAGCAACAACAACAACAACACACAGGGCGCCCTCTGACCCCGGAAGGACACACCGTCGCAGCAAGAGGGCGTCACCCGTCACTATGGCAACATAAACAAAACATAACTGTACAAACAGAACCCCGAACAGCCCTGACCCGCTACAATATGCTGCTGAGAATATAGCCCAGAAGAAGCGTATAGTATTGCTTTTATTTTGGAAAGAGCCATTTCTCTGTAATAAACTCTCTTTTCCAAAGATGAGTGATTCCTCAATCAGATACAGGGCTTGCAATATCGCTAGCCCGACGTCCCGGAGCTAGCGATTTTTCCAGTCGGGCTACCAAAATCTATTGTAGGAAGGAAAAATATATGTGTCAATGCTTTTGCATTCTTTCGGAAATGTAGCTGGGTAATTATGTCATTGGCATCGGTGAGCCACTGTCAATATGTGACATATTGAAATCGCGTTTGAATTTGCGCTTGTTTTTTGCTTTCACTTTGCAATCGCGCGAACTGTGTATAGAGAGCGACAGTACTGATTGGTGAGATGATAATTTGTGCACCAATTCCTCTGACATCGTCTTATCAATCGTTAGCTTACTATGCAAACATGACAAGTGAAATCTCCCGCAGCAAGCTTAAACATATGAGAGGTTGATCGCGCAGAGAATCGCTGACCGTTGTGTGTGTGTGTGTGTGTGTGTGTGTGTGTGTGTGTGTGTGTAAAAGCAGCAGGATTTATATTTTAGTTCTGCTGAGCCAAATAAGACAGGTCAGGGTGAAGAAGTGACAGCCAAAGAAAAGCTTACCACAAAACGGAAAAGTTATGACAAATCAGACTATAAGGCAAAAAGAAAGTGCAGCTTTATGGTTTCATGGACAAAAGAATTTCTGTGGCTGCAATATGACGAGCTATATAACCAGGGCTGCACATAAGTGGTCCGCAGGTGCGCATTCGCTGTCAAAAAAAAAAAAAAACGTGCACAAGATATGAAGTTGCAACGCGTGTTTGCATACATAAGATTTTCTGGAGGAGGACAGACATTTAAAACTCTTAAAGATGTCGAAGAAGCTCCTTTAAGCAATTACTTTGGTGTTCCTCCACCTCCAAACAAATGTCAGAAGGAGTCCGAACCACAAAAGAAGCGCGTATTCGCGGAAAAGTGGTTGCAGGAGGTTAGCTGGCTTCAAACAAATGATGAACGCACAGAGATGTGGTGCGGAATGTGCCGTGAAAATCCCACTCTAGTGGACAAAACAGTGCTTTTTATATGGACGCAAACGCGCGTTGCAACTTCTTATCTGGTGCGCGTCTTTTATTTTGACAGCGAATGCGCACATGCGGACCACTTATGTGCACCCGTGTAAATAACATAATGTTCTGCCGGGTGTGTTGTTGGTTTTCTCTCGATTTCTGAGTCAACAAGCGCCTTTGTTACTGGGACCAGTCATTTTAAGAAAGGCCCCCATTAGAAGCCATGAGAAATGCAAAAACGCATTATTGCTCTGTCTGCAATATCTTTCCCAGAACAAACACCAATTGCAAATAACATACTAAAAATAAACCTGAAAAATCTGTTTAGAACAGCGTACTATGTTGCAAAGAGTGAACTACCACTGGCAAAATTTAGCAGTCTTTGCAAACTCCAAAAAACAAATGGCCTCGATCTTGGTTCCACTTGTCTCTTACCCGTGACTTCAGCGGAAATTTCAAATTCAGGATCTGACACAGACTGATTCATGTCCTACACAGTTCTTACAAGTTCATAGAAATTTCTGTTCAATTAGAACCAAGTATTTGAGTTGATGATTGCAATTTTATACAATGTTGTAATTGTTTTTCAACAATTTTTTGATTAATGTTTTGTTTCCTTTAGAATATTATACTTTAATGTATAATATTGTAATGGAAACAAAACAGGAAACAAAACATCAATCAAAAAATTGCTCTCTTTTTTATTCGGGCTACTTACATTTATTTTGGGCTACCAAAAGTCCCTGCCCAAAGGGCTACCAGGGATTTTGAAATTTTGAGAGCCCTGAGATATATTTATTTTTTAATTACTTTTGTTTCAGCAACATTAAATTTAAAAACTGTACTTTTGAGTTAAAATATATATTTATATTTTAATAAATGACAAATTAAAAAGGCATGAACATTTTATTTTGTATCGAAAAAATATTGAACCGTGACACCAAAGTATCGAACCGAACCGTGAATTTTGTGTATCATTGCACCCCTATATATATATATATATATATATATATATATATATATATATATATATTGCACGATTAAGCCTACATTTGAATGCTGTTTTTAATATTAATTTTTTAGTTGCTCTCAAATCTGAGCTGCAGCTGAAGGAATAAAAACTAAAACCATCTGTCAAACATTAATATAATACTCAGTTATAGTCCATCAGTTTATCTTTGTCCTGATGATAGAGTTGTGATATTGGCAAGTTTATTAAATTACACGATCTGCATTTTTGAGTAGATTAGTACTTAAAGTATTCATACAGTGCTTTTAATATTAAACCTTCAGCCCTCCTGCAGCCAGTATACTTCCATCCATAGTTGTGACTGGTCGGATGCTGCCGACACCACCACTTACATGTGACCAGGCCAGTTGCTAGATTGGGAGAACTGAGTTGACAACCAGCTTTGTGTAACCTTTAATATTGATTGCTGATTTGAGATTAAGTAAATTCAGATGATAGAAAGCTACTCTAGATATTTGTTTAACTTGCTTCACAGTACAAGGCGCATATTTAGCTGGATTGTTTTCTCACATCTTAAATTTTGTGTTTACTTTCAAGCTTTTTTTTTTTCGTTCTTTGGGCTTGCCTGCCCCTCGTTCGTTTTTCAGTGCAGTATTCCCACATCTGTCCTGTTATCTAATCCAACTCTATATAGAGCTTCTTGTTGTCAAGATGTCTGTTTTTGCATAAGTTGGATTTCCTGTTTTGTGTTGAACTCGTAAAAGGTTTGCTTTTGTTACTTAATTTTCTTCTGAGTTGATTTGGATTCCCTCCTTTTTCATTTTAAATCACACAGTTTACGAATTATGCTCTGATTCCTCACAAACCCAGTCTGACAAACATGTAAATATGAGTCTAGCAAGTGTGTTGAATTTTGAACCTAATATGCTGCATAAATTTTATCAAGAGGTACACAAATTTTAACAACAAAAGTCACTAATAAATGCCAGAACAGATTTTAACAAAGAAACCAAGAAGAATAACATCTGTAATTTAAAGGTAATCCTAACTACAGAGAAACCACTCGGCACTGGGAAAAAAAACCTTTAACGAGGGCCCCTGACAATAAGCCACTACGGTCCACTCTCCATCATAAACTGGCACACACTGATCCTCGAGGAGTTGCAGCCCTTCACCAAATAGCCAGTCAATCTGTCATTCGAATATAATGATAATAAGTTAACAGCGGGAACATTAAGACAAATATATTAAGACAATACTCCGATTCTGCAAATGTTTGAAACCAACAGATACTACATTTGGCACATTCCCTTTCACCAACCTTACCATAAAAGGATGTCATAAAGACTCAGACTGGTTTTGCAGTTCCTGGGCCTTTGCCAGCTGGAGGCCAGGTGTAGCCGGGAGGAGAGGTGAGAAACAAATTAGATGCAACCCTTTCCACGATTTAAAAAAATAATCTGGTGGCAATATACACAGCGGTTAGATTAAAGACACTGCAGCATACATATTAAACAAATATGTAAGACTGCTTTCTTCCATTTGTGCAACATCTCTAAAGTTAGAAATATCCTGTCTCAGAGTGACGCTGAAAAACTAGTTCATGCATTTATTACTTCCAGGCTGGACGACTGCAATTCATTATTATCAGGATGTCCTAAAAACTCGCTGAAAAGCCTTCAGCTAATCCAAAATGCTGCAGCAAGAGTCCTGACAGGGACTAGAAAGAGAGAGCTTCCCTTCATTGGCTTCCTGTTAAATCCAGAATTGAATTCAAAATCCTGCTCCTCACAAGGTCTTAAATAATCAGGCCCCATCTTATCTTAATGACCTTGTAGTACCATATCACCCTATTAGAGCACTTCGCTCTCGCTCTGCAGGCCTACTTGTTGTTCCTAGAGTATTTAAAAGTAGAATGGGAGGGAGAGCCTTCAGTTTTCAGGCCCCTCTTCTGTGGAACCAGCTTCCAGTTTGGATTCAGGAGACAGACACTATGTCTACTTTTAAGATTAGGCTTCAAACTTTCCTTTTTGCTAAAGCATATAGTTAGGGCTGGACCAGGTGACCCTGAATCCTCCCTTAGTTATGCTGCAATAGACGTAGGCTACCGGGGATTCCCATGATGCATTGAGTTTTTCCTTTCCAGTCACCTTTCTCACTCACTATGTGTTAATAGACCTCTCTGCATTGAATCATATCTATTATTAATCTCTGTCTCTCTTCCACAGCATGTCTTTATCCTGTCTTCCTTCTCTCACCCCAACAATCACAGCAGATGGCCCCGCCCCTCCCTGAGCCTGGTTCTGCCGGAGGTTTCTTCCTGTTAAAAGGGAGTTTTTCCTTCCCACTGTCGCCAAACTGCTTGCTCATAGGGGGTCATATGATTGTTGCGCTTTTCTCTTATCTACTGTACAATATAAAGCGCCTTGAGGTGACTTTTGTTGTGATTTGGCGCTATATAAATTAAATTGAATTGAATTGAATTGAATTGAATTGAATTGAATTGAATTGCTTCGAGTGACACTCAATGTGTCCATGACCCCAGGCAAACAAGAAGGGCCAGATGCAAACTTGGATGGTAGATTTCTGTTGTGTTCTTGGTCTTTACTTATCTGTTTGTTTGTGATATAAAAAATAATGTTTTGTGTCCCAAATATTGGCAGCACAGCAAGTATTTTGTTAACATTGCTGACTTACGATAGGTGTGCCCTTTACTAAAGCATTATTAACGTGGAAATATAACATAATTAATGCATCATAACATGTACGTCATTAAAGCACGTAATTATGTTAAACTTCTGTTTGTTGTAAATGAAACATGTCGAGCATCTTGAACAACTGTATCTAAAAAAAAAATTTTTTAAAAACCCAACCCTGATAATACTTCCCTCTTCCACGCGCGGTACATATTTCCTCATTCCTTCACGTTCAAGGTTCTTTAAATTTGTGAGTGGGTGTAACCAGCTTGTCTGTCTGCAAGCTCAGACAAACTTTTCTATTATTGCAGACAGAGACACATGTTGGCTGTGCATGAAACTGAGAGCTGAAATGGCAGAGCTAGAATTTCAGAACGACCATATAAAATTCTGCTGTTCAATCTGTCTGGATCTACTGAAGGACCCCACAACTATTCCCTGTGGACACAACTACTGCATGAGATGTATCAAAGCCCACTGGGATGCAGAAATACAAAGCAAGCTCACAGCTGCCCTCAGTGCCGACAGACTTTCACACCAAGGCCTTTCTTGATGAAAAACACCATGTTAGCAGATTTAGTGGAGAGCTGAGAAGACTGGACTCAAGCTGCTCCTGCTGATCACTGCTATGCTGGACCTGAAGATGTGGCCTGTGATGTCTGCACTGGAAGAAAAATGAAAGCCTTCAGGTCCTGTTTATTCTGTCTGGTCTCTTACTGTGAGAAACACTTCAGACTCATTATGATGTGGCTCCATTAAAGAAACACAAGCTGTGGAGCCCTCCAAGAAGCTCCAGGAGAACATCTGCTCTCGTCATGATGAGGTGATGAAGATGTTCTGCCGTACTGATCAGCAGAGTATCTGTTATCTCTGCCCTGTGGATGAACATAAAGGCCACGACACAGTCTCAGCTGCAGCAGAAAGGACTGAGAGGCAGAGAGAGCTGGAGGTGAGTCGACAAAACATCCAGCAGAGAATCCAGGACAGAGAGAAAGATGTGAAGCTGCTTCAACAGGAGGTGGAGGCCATCAATCAGTCTGCTGATCAAACAGTGGAGCACAGTGAGAAGATCTTCACTGAGCTGATCCATCTCATCCAGAAAAGAAGCTCTGATGTGAAGCAGCAGATCAGATCCCAGCAGGAAACTGAAGTGAGTCGAGTCAAAGAGCTTGAGGAGAAGCTGGAGCAGGAGATCACTGAGCTGAAGAGGAAAGATGCTGAGCTGAAGCAGCTCTCACACACAGAGGATCACATCCAGTTTCTACACAACTACCCCTCACTGTCAGCACTCAGTGAGTCTACAGACTCATCCAGCATCAATATCCGTCCTCTGAGCTACTTTGAGGATGTGACAGCAGCTGTGTCAGAGGTCAGAGATAAACTACAGGACATTCTGAGAGAGGAATGGACAAACATCTCACTGACAGTCACTGAAGTTGATGTTTTACTGTCAGATCCACCAGAGCCAAAGACCAGAGCTGGATTCTTAAAATATTCATGTGAAATCACACTGGATCCAAACACAGCAAACAAACAGCTGTTATTATCAGAGGGGAACAGAAAAGCAACATTAATGAAACAACAACAGTCTTATTCTGATCATCCAGACAGATTCACTATAATGTGGCAGGTCCTGAGTAGAGAGAGTCTGACTGGACGTTGTTACTGGGAGGTGGAGTGGAGAGGAAACGGAGCTTATGTAGCAGTCGCATACAAGAATATCAGCAGAACAGGGAGTGGGAATGAATGTGGATTTGGACGTAATGACAAATCTTGGTCATTAGATTGTAACAACAACATTTATACATTTTGGTACAACAACATCCAAACTCGTGTCTCAGGTCCTCGTTCCTCCAGAGTAGGAGTGTACCTGGATCACAGAGCAGGTATTTTGTCCTTCTACAGCGTCTCTGAAACCATGACTCTCCTCCACAGAGTCCAGACCACATTCACTCAGCCGCTCTATGCTGGACTCTGGTTTCACTGCTTTGGAAACACTGCTAAGTTTACTAAACTGAAACAGACATGTTTTTAAAGTTGTACATGAGTTGGCTCACATCTGTATATTATTATTATTTTGTATCTGTAAATGATCACAATCAGTGTTGTAGCAGTTCTGCACTGTACTAGATAACGTTTATCTACAAGTTGTTCTAAAGGTCTGTTGAATATTGTATGTATTCAAGTAGCATTTGTTTTTATTTAGTTACTGTTTTTTTGTTTTTTGTTTTCCAATTCATCGGCTGGGACAGAGACAATACAAGACCTTATATATATATATACATATATATATATATATATATATATATATATATATATATATATATATATATATATATATATATATAATTTATTTATTTTATTTTTTTTAAGAAATGAATTATTTATATGAACATATACTCATTTTGAATTTCATGCCAGAACAGTTTTAAGTTTTCTTTTAAATATAATCTTTAGAATTTGCTATTTAAACTGAGGACAGTATTTGTGTCCACAGAATATTTCCTCAGGTGTTTTTATCAGTCAGTTACATAACACCTCAGTACCTGGTGTTTACTTGTTTTTGTATGTGTGAGTCAGAGGTTTTTGATTGGGTGCCAGGTCTACACTGCAGACAGACCAGCTTGAGGTGTTTATCTTTTTCTGTGACGTTATGCTGTAGATATACTGGAAGGATGTGGTGCAGCATTCTTTTGAACTATTACAGCCTTCCTAAAAACATGAACATTTCCTTCAGAAATATTTTCCATTAACCGTCAAACTATTTGCATCTGCAGTCTTTAAAGTGGAGGTGAACTTTTATCATTACTTTTGAAAAACTAACAACAAACAGAAAATCTGCTTGTTACGTTTAAGAAGTCAAAATAATCTCATCTCTGCCATTTGTTGTTTTTGTTGTTGCTTTTACATTGTTCTAAAACTAATGAAGCTTAAATAAAAGAAATAATCAGTGTTGTTGAGAGCTCGTGAACTTACAAACTGACTTGTGTATTCAAACCTTTGCACTCACTCTCACACTTTCTGCACTTTTCAACATCAAAACATAATTATCCCTGAAACCTAATAACTGGTTGGGCCTCCCGTACCAGACATCAACGCCAATCAAGAATTTATTGTTACTAACGATGAGTCTTTTGCATTGTCATGGAGCAATTTTGGCTGACTCCTTATTGCAGAATCTCTTGAGTCAGAATCAAAATCATCTTTATTTGGTCAAGTTTGTGCACAAAAAAGGAATTTGACTCTGGTTCACTTTATTCTGCATGCAAAAAAAGAACCACACCCAAGCATCTCAATCTGATTTAAATCCAGACTTTGATTACGCAATTCCACAACCTTTTTTTTTTCTTTTTCAAACATGGACAGGATGTTAAAGGTCATGCCAAAGCATCGCAGTCTCATTTAAGTCCAAACTTTGATTAGGACACTCCAAAGCTTTTATTTTGTAGACTTATCGATGTGTTTCGGATCATTGTCCTGCTGCATCGCTCAAGTGCACTTCAGCTTCAGGGCACAAACTGATGTCAAGAAATTTTGAATGGCCAGTGATCAAATTACATTTTCACATGGGACCGTTTTTATCCATAGTGTTCAATGTTTTTCATTGGACAGCAGGTCTACACTGCAGACAGACCAGTTTGGCAGAGATGATCTCATCTGTGACATTATACTGTAGATATACTGGAAGGACGTGGTTTGCCATCATTTTTGAATGATTACAGCCTTCCTAAAAACATGAACATTTCTTTCAGAAATATTTTCCATTAACCGTCAAACTATTTGCACCTGCAGTCTTTAGAGTGGAGGTGAACTTTTATCATTACTTTTGAAAAACTAACAACAAACAGAAAATCTGCTTGTTACGTTTAAGAAGTCAAAATAATCTCATCTCTGCCATTTGTTGTTTTTGTTGTCGGCTTTTACATTGTTCTAAAACTAATGAAGCTTAAATAAAAGAAATAATCAGTGTTGTTGAGAGCTCGTGAACTTACAAACTGACTTGTGTATTCAAACCTTTGCACTCACTCTCACACTTTCTGCACTTTTCAACATCAAAACATAATTATCCCTGAAACCTAATAACTGGTTGGGCCTCCCGTACCAGACATCAACGCCAATCAAGAATTTATTGTTACTAACGATGAGTCTTTTGCATTGTCATGGAGCAATTTTGGCTGACTCCTTATTGCAGAATCTCTTGAGTCAGAATCAAAATCATCTTATTTGGTCAAGTTTGTGCACAAAAAAGGAATATGACTCTGGTTCACTTTATTCTGCATGCAAAAAAAGAACCACACCCAAGCATCTCAATCTGATTTAAATCCAGACTTTGATTACGCAATTCCACATTTTTTTATTTTTTTTTATTTTTCAAACATGGACAGGATGTTAAAGGTCATGCCAAAGCATCGCAGTCTCATTTAAGTCCAAACTTTGATTAGGACACTCCAAAGCTTTTATTTTGTAGACTTGTCGATGTGTTTCGGATCATTGTCCTGCAGCATCGCTCAAGTGCACTTCAGCTTTGTGGTGTAATCGCATAGATGTTAGAGTCAGTCAGTGTAGTTAGGCAGCTAGAGGGCGAGACCCGTGGGTTTGAACAGTAATGGGATGTTATGTGGATCAGAGTAAGAACGGAAAAATGAAGAGTTGTTTATGAATCACACAGTGGACCCGCGTATAATCAATAACATTACATGGTCTCAGAAGTCCTGTACTGATCCATATAGCCTCGACTGAACGAACCGGTATTTTGCGGAGCTCACTGAAAACGAGAGGGAGAATTTGGCAGATGAAACTGCACAGAGAGCGCAGCAGGGCCGAGTGTGACATCCAGCATCCGACTTTTCAAAGCCGCAGGTGTGGTCCAAATGGATACGGAAGTTTGAGAGATTCTGTCTCGCCAGTAATTTGAACGTGACTTAGAGGAGAACCAAGTCAACACTTTAAGTTACTGCATGGGAGATGAGGCGGACGATGTGCTTCGCGGTCTGAGTTTAACAGCTGAGCAAAGGACAACGTATGTGGGGGTACGTGATGGATTCCAGGCTTTTTTCATTGTGAAGAAGAATGTGATCCACGAACATGCCAAATTCAACATGCGCCGACAGGGAGAGAATGAGACGGTGGATGCTTCTGTGACTGCACTGTATGCACTAGCAGAACACATGATGCTACATGATGAACTGATACGCGATAGGCTCGTTGTCGGTCTCACGGACAAACGGCTGTCAGAACGCACGCGGCTTGACCCAGATTTGACCCTGCAGAAGGCAATCACCATGGCGAGGGAAAGTGAAGAGGTAAAGCGACAACAATCCTCCTTACAAGGTGACTCTAGAGCTGAGGCTAGCGATGCTCAGTCCGTAGATAGAGTGCATAAAATCAGTCGTAAGCCTGTTAGAACCAAAACCTCTCCAGACTGATAGTCGTCAAGCTAAAACACGTGGGTTCTGAGAAGACAGCAAAAAAGGGTCAATGTGTCATAAATGTGGTGGCGCTCCATCCCATTCAAAGCAAGATTGTCCAGCACATGAAGTAAAATGCCATGCATGTGGGGGGAAAGGACATTACAGGCGCATATGCAGGGCACCCAAAACTGTGCATGAGGTCGAAGAGGACGAACACGGTTTGTTCCTTGGTAGCATTAAGTGTGAGGATGAACCGTGGAATGTTCCTTAAGCATAAATAACAAGAACGTGTCATTTAAAATTGATATGCGTGCTGATGTGACAGTCCTAGTGTTTAAGGAACTCTACAGGCACAACCATCCCCCTCAGTCTCCACAAACCAACCAAGGCTCTGCTGGGTCCCGGGTCTTTGGTGTCAGTGAGCTTGCTCTCCACTCCTCATCCCATTTTTGAAGCATCCTCCCTCCCCATACTTAATAAAGTATGCTGAAAAGCATGTTAATTCAATTCAATTTTATTTATATAGCGCCAAATCACAACAAAAGTCGCCTCAAGGCGCTTCATAGATACAGAGAAAAACCCAACAATCATATGAACCCCTATGAGCAGCACTTTGGCGACAGTGGGAAGGAAAAACTCCCTTTAATGCCATCGGGTCTGCTGTGGTCATTTACACTGAAGCTGTCACGTTCTTGGATGATGGTGGTTGCTGTGGTCATTGTTGCAATTTATACAGATTTTATACAGATTCCTTAGAAAACTTTCCATTACCTGTAAAGTTTCAAGGAGAGGTGAACCTTTTGTTATCACTGCTCCTGAAAGCCTAAGCAACAAACAGCACATCTGCATGCTACATGTACCCAGTGAAAATAATCTAATCTCTCATAATAGTTGTCTTTTTTGTTTCTTTTATTGTACTAAAACAAATAAAGCACGAGTAACAGAAGTAATCACTTTTCAGTCTCTTACAAACACCCTGTGATGCAAACCTTTGTACTCACTCTCACACTTCTC
>NW_024387174.1:371537-589037 GCF_900408965.1 Simochromis diagramma
AATGAAAAATCTTGGGCATTCAATTATTACAAAACAGTTTACATTTTGGTACAACAACATCCAAACCCCTGTCTCAGGTCCTCAGTCCTCCAGAGTAGGAGTGTACCTGGATCACAGAGCAGGTATTTTGTCCTTCTACAGCGTCTCTGAAACCATGACTCTCCTCCACAGAGTCCAGACCACATTCACTCAGCCGCTCTATGCTGGACTTTGGCTTTACTCTGGTGTAATAAGCGCTAAATTCTGTAAATTATAATATAATTTCATATTCATATAAATCTGCATTTAATGTTTTCTCCATCACTGTTGCGCCATTTTTGTTCTGCACAGAGATCAGCTGTCAGTCAACATTGTGGGTGGTACCTCAACATTTTCCAGTTGTTCTCCTGATGTTTTGCAGTTTATTCTCTGGAGATTATTCCTTTGTCTGTTTAGCCATGGAGGCTATCATCGCGCATAATGTTTTTAATTTGTAAAATTATTTTTTACATGAAAATGGAAACATCTCTGTGCTCCAAATGTGTAAATGAATATTTGTATTGATGTAAATTTACCTTGTTGTTTCTGTTCCACTTTCAAGAACAGAGACATGGGCAGACCCCCTTTAAAGAAATGTTCACACAGTTTTTTGTATCAGTATATAAAGAAAGGATAGAGAATTATATTTATGTTTAGCACACCAAATACTTATGATTTTGTTGTCTAAGCTGACAAACAAATTGAAGGTTTTAATAATTAAAAGAATGTCACAGTCCTTTGTCTTCATTCTAGGATCTCCCACAAAAAAATTAAGTTTAAGAGTGAACTGAAACCGTTTCATAATCAGGGAATACGATTTATATGAGATTATATTCATATGAGAAAATGAACAGATTTTGTTCATGCACATTTTTGTCCATGGATGTACTTTGCATGACACAAAAAATAATATGTAATCATGTGACATGGTGAACTATTTATTGCATGAAAAATATTTAGTTTTTTTGTGTTGGTTTGAATAAAGTCTTAATAATTTAAATATTTAAACTGGCATTAAAATGATTGAAATCCTGAAAATAATTCAATGTTAGATCATTTTGGGAAAAGGGTCAAGCTGATTAGGTCATTTATGAAAAAAAAGCTAAAAAAAAAAAAACCCACATATTGTTGTATGAGGATTTTATGACAAAGAATCAAAAGCATGCAAAATGCATCAACTGTATGGATGACATGTAAGGGTAAAAAGCACTACATTTCAAAAATTTGACTTAAAAGTAGATTTCCTGGAAAAAATCAATCCAACAAGCTGTAACACAGACAAGAAAACAACAAAAAAGTTCAAGTAAATGAATAAAAATGCTGAAGGTGTCAGGCTTTGTGGTGTGGAGGGAAGGAAAAGAGGACCCAAACGCAGGACTCGTGGATGAGTGATGAACTGAAGGCTGTTTATTATTGAGAATGGATGAACAGAACATGAACGAACACCAAACTGAAAACACGCACGACCGTAACGGCAACATCAACAATGACACAACAAGGGAATACACAGCTGAACGTGATTGAACTGATGCCACACAGGAAGAGAACTAGAACATAATGCATGTGGACAGGAGGCACAGACAAGCAGGAAATATGAACAGGTGAAAAAGGAACCGAACATAAACAGAAAACACTCTGTCAGCGACCCAGGAACCCTGACAGAAGGCCATTTAAAGTTTATGCTTTTTACTGTATTGTAGCTGTATTGTTAAATACATATATGAACTCAAGTAACCCCATACATACCATAATTTATTCATACAGCACCTTAAAAACAACACATGGCTGACCAAAGTGCTGTACAGCAGAAATATAAAAAGTACAATAAAAATAACAAATACTGTACATAAATAACAAAAAATAACAGTTCCTGTTACCGACTGAGTCAAAGGCCAGCAAATAAAAATGAGTTTTAATGAGATTTACCACCATTGATGTAGACGGCCTAATGTGAAGAGGAAGATCATCCCGAACCTTCGGGGCCACAATAGAGAACGCTCGGTCTCCTCTAAGTTTCAGCCGTGATTTAGGGACTGAGAGCAACAGCTTTAGCTCGTACATATGTATTTATATTGTTTTCAATGTCATGCCGTAACCTACGGATAAGTCTTGTACATTCAATAGCAGGCTGCCACACCCACAGCTGAACTGTACTGTACCATATAAGAAGATTCATTTATTTGAAATGGCTCTTTAGTGGGAAGATAAGATATGAGTGGACAGGATGCCACCAGAGCAGACCAGTGTCAACAGGACGCACTCTGAGAGTGCAAACCTCTGCCAAGGCAGCTACTCTAGTCCACCTTAAGGGCAAACCCAAGTCCTCCAAAAAAAAAACAAATTACAAAAGAAACAGCAAAACCTCCACAGTCAGGAGCAGCAAGGGGCTCAAAACAGGGTTTGAAACTCAGCTTCTGTTGGAGCTCGAACCATGAAGGAGCATCACAGACTAAGACAGTAGAATTGGTAATAAATAAGAATAAAAATAATACACATCGTATGTGTAGTACATGAAGTGACTGTATTCTCTTATTTATTGTTTTCTTGTGTTTGATGAAACCCCAAATTATTTATTCAATTCACAAAACAAACAGCAAAACCTAATCATCCACAGCAGGAGCAGCAAGGGGCTCAAAACAGGGTTGCTATTTTAATCAATTTGTTCCAAACTGTTTTATAAACGTCTTTTAAAAAAGCACCACAAGTAAAAAATTTATTTCATTAGCAGTCACTGAAGTGGAGGCTTTACTCACACAACCAGGCCAAAGACCAGAGCTGTCTCAGGTCCTCGTTCCTCCAGAGTAGGAGTGTACCTGGATCACAGAGCAGGTGTTTTGTCCTTCTACAGCGTCTCTGAAACCATGACTCTCCTCCACAGAGTCCAGACCACATTCACTCAGCCGCTCTAGGTCCGGGTTTTATAATAAACACGATTTTTACATCATTCCTTCTGTTTTCAGCAGCAATAAAGTGTTCTATGATCTTTTTCAACAGGTAACTTTTCTAATCCATCTGTCCCATGGTCCCTGAATGCAGCATCAGTATTACAGTTTATGACACAGTGTGATATTACACATATTTAAATCTGTCTTTACTGATGATGCTGAAGCTGCTGAAGGCTCAGTGAAGTTTTGTCTTCCTGCAGGTTAACAGCCTGAAAGTGATGCACAACCCTGCCTTCATCCTGCTAATAAATCATGGCGTCCTGTACGAGTGTATCGTTCGTTACTCAGTTATTTTGGTCTGGAGCTGCACCATCTAACTGTCACAGGCCGGGCCTCTGACCTGGCGTTCTGAGTGTAGTTTGTATTTGTCTTATGTTAGATTTGTGATTATAATTTGTGTGATTTTTATTTCGGTTTTAGTTGAGGATGAGCTCGGCCATTATTTATCACTGTCTCCTTGGTTTCTGTGTTTGGGTTCCTGTCTAGTTTTTCATGTGTGCCAAATCTGTTAAGCTGGTATTGTCTTGTCTACGTTTTCTATTTATTTTGTAAAGGTCCTGTGTTTCCCTTGGCCAGTGTGCTTAGCTTTACAACTCCACTGTGTGTCATTATGTGCATTTGTGTCAGCTGTTTCCTTGTGTGTTTCCACTTCCCCTGATCAGTCCTGGTGTGTATTTAGTCTGTGTTTTATTCTGTCTTTGTCAGAACATCTGTGTTTCCACGTCTAGTCATAGTTTAAGATCATAGCGCATGTCATAGTTAAATGTCATAGTTTAAAGACATTGTTGTCATAGCTTCTTTGTTTTTCACAGTCTTCACAGTTTCATGTGTATCTCTTGTTACCAGCCAAATAAAGACTCGCTCTTTGTTCCAGTTCAGTCCCGTCTCCTTGCCTGTGTCTGCTCCTCCTGCCTCGCAGACTCTGACACTAACATTGTAGAATTGAAAAACAGGACTTGCTTTAGACATTTTCTGTGTGATTGGAGTCGTGTGATGACGTTTCCCTTTAATTTTTCAACTATTTTCACAAGCTTACATTTAACTGGCCCTGTAATTTCGGTTTGTTCCTGACATCAACATTTTCAACACACTCTATTGACACTCTGTTTTCAACGGTGTCTATATGTCGTTTCTCTGAATTTCTGGTGGCCAGTCAATCACAGTTCAAAGATACAAACTGTTTCAAAGGTTGAAACTTATCAGGACGGTCTTGTTTGATTGTGGATAACACAAGTTAACTTGTTTAACCTTCATTTATGTCCCGCAGCCTCTTCATATTGTTGAAATCAAATCACATGATTATCATACAGCCAGATTCACTCAGCTCTGGATCGGTCTCCAACAGGTTCAGCTGCAGAGTCAGGTGACAACTATATTTGCATTTGTATGTTATCAATCAAGCTACTGTTATATAGGAGCTCATTTAATGCAGCTTAAGTTTGCATAACATCCATCCTCCCTTTGACAACAAAAGCCTAGTACACTGTGTTTACTGAAAGAAAGGATCTCTTGTTGCGTTGCTATAGGTTCAAACATGACTGATGCCATTCAAAGTACACAAAACTGGAAACGCTGCCAAAGCTGTGCCTGACTGCATTGTACCTTACTATGTAACCAATACATTTTAAGACTGGTCTCTATGCCTGTGGAATTGGGGCCTTACCTTAGTCAAAGTAACCCTACCACATTTTCACAATACCCTCATTTGGCCTGTGATTGGAATATTTAGTTGAAATGTCTAAATGTTGTCTAGCTGGCCTGGACACCTATCCAGGAGCATACCCCCACCTTACATGCATGACAGCTGAGAGTAAGCTTACAGCTTTCCTGCTGGACTAAAGGTCACATTGGTCTATAAGCTGACAAAACGACTAGAGTTTTAAGTAATCGCTTGTATACAACTTTATTTTTATTTACCATCTAAAAATTAAGGTGACCAAAGTCTTTAAGTTAGAATTTTAAAACCTGATAATCCTCCTATTCTTCTCACTCTCTAACACTTTATTTCTTTTGTGGTCCACCTGTTTGCTTTTTCCCTTCAATTCTGCAGTTTGATCAACAGGCTGGTCTTGTCGTAAGAGGGCTGGCAGAGACCCATTTACTGGCAGAAAGGTATGTTGCTTACATAACAGCTCAGCGTAGTTTTGGTTATAAGGAAAAAGAAACTCAGACAGTCGCTGACACTGTTGGGTGAAATGGCGCAGAAAGGAGTTCAGCTGGACCGAGAAAAACTTCTCTTGTTCGATCTGTTTGGATCTACTGAAGGATCCGGTGACTATTCCCTGTGGACACAACTACTGCATGAACTGTATTAATGGCTTTTGGATGAAGAGGAAAAGAAGAAAATCTACAGCTGCCCTCAGTGCAGACAGACGTTCACACCGAGGCCTGTCCTGGTGAAAAACACCATGTTAGCAGATTTAGTGGAGGAGCTGAAGACAACTGGACTCCAAGCTGCTCCTGCTGATCACTGCTATGCTGGACCTGAAGACGTGGCCTGTGATTTGTGCTCTGGCATGAAGCTAAAAGCCGTGAAATCCTGTCTAGTGTGTTTGGTTTCTTACTGTGAGAAACACCTTCAGCCTCATTATGATGTGGCTCCATTAAAGAAACACAAGCTGGTGGAGCCCTCCAAGAAGCTCCAGGAGAACATCTGCTCTCGTCATGATGAGGTGATGAAGATGTTCTGCCGTACTGATCAGCAGAGTATCTGTTATCTCTGCTCTGTGGATGAACATAAAGGCCACGACACAGTCTCAGCTGCAGCAGAAAGGACTGAGAGGCAGAGAGAGCTGGAGGTGAGTCGACAAAACATCCAGCAGAGAATCCAGGACAGAGAGAAAGATGTGAAGCTGCTTCAACAGGAGGTGGAGGCCATCAATCAGTCTGCTGATCAAACAGTGGAGCACAGTGAGAAGATCTTCACTGAGCTGATCCATCTCATCCAGAAAAGAAGCTCTGATGTGAAGCAGCAGATCAGATCCCAGCAGGAAACTGAAGTGAGTCGAGTCAAAGAGCTTCAGGAGAAGCTGGAGCAGGAGATCACTGAGCTGAAGAGGAAAGATGCTGAGCTGAAGCAGCTCTCACACACAGAGGATCACAACCAGTTTCTACACAACTATTCCTCACTGTCAGCACTCAGTGAGTCTACAGACTCATCCAGCATCAATATCCATCCTCTGAAGTTCTTTGAGGATGTGACAGCAGCTGTTTCAAAGGTCAGAGATAAACTACAGGACATTCTGAGAGAGGACTGGACAAAAATCTCACTGACAGTCACTGAAGTGGATGTTTTAGTGCCAGATCCACCAGAGCCAAAGACCAGAGCTGAATTCTTAAAATATTCACGTGAATCACAACTGGATCCAAACACAGCGCACACATATCTGTTGTTATCAAAGGGGAACAAAAGAGTAACGTTAATGAAACAAGATCAGTTTTATTCTGATCATCCAGACAGATCACTAAATGTTGGCAGGTCCTGAGTAGAGAGAGTCTGACTGGACGTTGTTACTGGGAGGTGGAGAGGAGAGGGGGAGGAGTTTATGTAGCAGTCGCATACAAGAATATCAACAGAGAGCAGAGCTGGAAAAAATGTGGATTTGGACGAAATGACAAATCTTGGGCATTGAATTTTTCCAAAGATACTTATACACTTTGGTACAACAACAGCCAAACTCCTGTCTCAGGTCCTCGGTGTTCCAGATTAGGAGTGTACCTGGATCACAGTGCAGGTGTTTTGTCTTTCTACACCATCTCTGAAAACATGAGTCACCTCCTCAGGGTCAAGACCACATTCAGTCAGCCAGTCTATGTCGGACTTTGGCTTGAAGGTGATGCAGGAAACTTTTGCGAAATCAGATAGACTGAAGTCATCCATAATGAGGTGTGTTTAAATCTGCACTTTGTCTTTTATTACAACACAGAGATGGAAAGTCAGTGAAACATTTGACAATTTGGACTTCATAAAATGAAATTGAAAACTTCTCTGTGCTCTAAATGATTGTTTAACATTTGTTTTTATGTATATCTATGTTGTTTGTCTCTCTTCCACTTCACAGGTCTAAAAGTAATCACCAGACCTGCCTTTAACACATATACTCTGTTTATCATATCCTAAATATATTATTACGTTTGCATCTATCATTTGGGAGACAAAATATTTTCTTGTTTTGTAAATTAACAAACAAGTTGTTTCTTCTATGTAAGTAATGAATGATGACATAATTTATTTTAATGTGTGGACAAATGGATGCTTTTTTAAATGAAAAGTTTTGAGGTATGAACAAACCCTTCATTCCAGGATCTCATTCAGATTTGATACAGAATATGTGAAACTAGTTTGAGGAGAAAACTGAAGTGGTTTTCCTCCTAAAGCACCACAAAGGTCAAAGTTCATTCAGAGCAGAACAACCCAGGACATTCATCAGTCAGATAGGCCTTTTCTTTCACTAAAACAGCTTCATTACAGAGAAATAATTCAAGCTGACTCTTTTATTAATTCATTCATTTTCATTTCACTTATTGTTTATTTTTACACATACTTGTACACATTTCTTTAACAAAATCATAATAATCACACATTTCTATAGCAACTCACTTTGTTCATGTTTTCAATTTAATTTTCTATTCAATTTTGTTTATACACATCGCGAAATCGCAACGACAGTCACCTCAAGGCGCTTTATATTGTAAGGTAGACAATAATACAATAATACATACAGACACAAACCCAACAATCATATGACCCCCTATGAGCAAGCACTTTGGTGACAGTGGGAAGGAAAAACTCCCTTTTAACAGGAAGAAACCTCCGGCAGAACCAGGCTCAGGGAGGGGCGGGGCCATCTGCTGCGACTACTTGGGGGTGAGAAAAGGAAGACAGGATAAAGACATGCTGTGGAAGACAGCCAGATATTAATATCAGATATTATTCAATGCAGAGAGGTAGTGAGTTAAGAAGGTGACTGAAGAAGAAATACTCAATGCATCATGTTTTAAACACATACGTGTGTATAAGTGTGTCGTAAACCATGGATAATGCTGCAAGCTGTTCATTGACTTCTGTAAATCACTTTTAACTGCAACTGTGTCTGTTAAACACACCTGAAACAATGTGTTATCTCATTTTAAGGAAGAATATTTGAAATTATATAGTTGAACTGTATTAAAAAATATTTTAGAAACAGTTGTTTTTGCTATCATGCATTCTACGTTTGCATAAATATGCCTCGGTCTGTATTATAGTTCCTGTGGTCCTGTTTGGCAGAGCTTTATTAACAATTTGGGATTTAAAGAGTGTTCGGATTCGGACTTAAACACAAACACGATGCACAGGTTATGCTGCTGCAGACTCTCAGCAGGAGCTCAGTTCAAAAGGACATGAAAATGTAGTAAGTGTAGAGGTTTATAGAGCATTTTATTATACACCATGAGTCTGCTGGATGTGGGTTGAGTGCTCTAAATATAAAAACGTTGAGTTCAAAGGTTACCCAGCTGTCAGATCAGTATATGGTGTGTCCCAAAGAGTAAAACTTTATTTAATATCTTGGGAACTGTAAACAACATTAGTGGGGTAATGAAAAATCTAAACCTGTGGATTCATGTTAGACGTGTGCTAAGGCAATATGTGGTTTTCATGTTCTGTTGAGCCAGCTAAGGCAATTTAAGCCAGCCTGTGTTAACTTCCTTTGTGGTGTAACACTGGTTAGGTTCCAGATTAGAGATCAACACATATAAATCACCGCACACTGACCAATCAGTTCTCTGGGAAATATCGTCACTGAATAAAATGAGTGATAAATAATACAGAACCTAATGTCTTTGACTCCAGTACTCTGTCTTTGCAGCACAGTCCTCATTACTTCTGTTGTAACAGTTTGTGCCACGACAGACTTCCAGTGCTGAGTTTACTGATCTTATCGCACACATGCCTTCAAAATGATGTTGCTCAAACTTATCTGTTGTTTAGCCAGCTGCTCCTACAGAGTAGATCACATTTCCTTGAATTTTCTGCTAAATTGTTTCTCTCCTCCCTTAAAATGTGCCTCACAATCTAACAGTAGCTCTGAATGTTGTCACTTTGTGCCAGGAAGCATCTTGGCATTGACTTTCAGTCCAGGATTTGAAATGTGTACTGGCTAGAGGTCAACCATGTAAAGACAGACAGTGCACAGGAGTGATTTGTAACAGGAGGACAGTAGCAAGAGTGAAAGGGAGGGTTTACACAGTGGTAGTGAGACTTAGAGGTGGCAAAGCTGAAGACCAGGATAGACGAGGTTAGAGATGGAGGAAATAAAGGAGTAAAAGACCAAAGATAAGATTAATGGATGCAGTGAAGGAAAACATCCAGCGGGTTGGTGTGACAGAGGAAGATAACTGGGAGAGATGGAGGAAAATGATCTGCAACCCCTGAAGGGAGCGGCCGAAAGAAGACGACGACTGACATTCCACAGAAAGTTGCTCATTTCAGCTCATTTCTGTTGTTGTCTTTCAGTCAGGAAGAGCGACCTAGTTTTGCAGAGTTATGTCCACTATGTCCGCTTACAGAAAGCCATGTCATTGTGTTGGATTCCAGCAATTCTTGTTCCAAAGAAAACAACCTGAATCCCTGTGAGAGCAGCTGTAAAGCACCTCTACAAGACAACTTTTTAAATGGTTATGGTCAGTTATTATTCATTATTACTGTATTTTATTGAATGACAGTACCAATAAGATGGTCGATTTTACGCTAGAGGCCCAATGAGACAGGGTGTCATTAATTGTGGAGCAACTGCAGCTGTCAGGATCAGTACTGAGCAGAATGGAAGAATATTTAGGCTTTATCTGTTTTATCTGTGACAAGCTGTTCTCATCTTTATCCCTGCCATCTCTGCTTTACCGTCAGCAACTTGGATATCAAATTCAAACCAGTCTGACGGGTCAGTGTGGGCTCGCATGAGCTGGGGGAGAACGCAGCAGTGGGTAGGAGTCAGTTGCTGCAACTTTAATGCAAGTCGCCTGACATTCAGTTTACTCGTTTAGTCCAAATTAAATGTTGCTCCTGTATTCTGTCCTGCTGGGCGTGAAGAGGAAAAGATGACAGAGATTTTTCAACCTTTCCTTTCAAATATAACATCTAATTCTGAGACAGACGTATGAAGGGAATCTGCTGGAATGGGCAGCAGGTCTTTGCTGCAGTTTTATTACCACCTCTATAAGTCTCAGCATGTTTTCCTGAAGTTGTTTTCCCCTTGTTGGCTTCAACCTCAAAGAATAGTTTTGTCAATGTCATCTAAGAAGCACCCTGATAACTGTAATTCTGGTAACTTGAATAAACTTGAAAGAACTTGAAAAACACCTTTTACTGGACAGATGGGATCATCCCAGCACACTCTCTACTCTCAGAGTGAGATGGTTCTTGTTGGATACCACACATCATAGTCCTCCAGGTAAGATGGTTGTCAGTCTCTTTAGGCCTAGCATCCTGCTCCACTGATGTTTCTGAAAAATCCAGGACATCAGTAAATGTGGCGACGAGTAAATGAGGTTCAAGTAATTGTACAACACCATTGCCACCTGGTAAAAGATGACAAGAAGTCTTTAGCTCCCCCTTAAAATTGTTATTTACATTCTGGCTGAGTGTGCTCCGCAACAAAAGATAAGACAGAAAACAGACACGTGCTCTGCAACATCAGTTTCACAAACGGCTGCTCTGTTTTCCATTAGTCACTAGGGGGCAGCAATGGACCAGTACAGAATAAACTTTAATCCAAACTAATCCTATAATAATAAACTGCAACAGTCTACTGTGTTATTTTAACACACACACACAGATATATATATATATATATATATATATATATATATATATATATATATGCACGATTAAGCCTACATTTGAATGCTGTTTTTAATATTAATTTTTTAGTTGCTCTCAAAGCTGAGCTGCAGCTGAAGGAATAAAAACTAAAACCATCTGTCAAACATTAATATAATACTCAGTTATAGTCCATCAGTTTATCTTTGTCCTGATGATAGAGTTGTGATATTGGCAAGTTTATTAAATTACACGATCTGCATTTTTGAGTAGATTAGTACTTAAAGTATTCATACAGTGCTTTTAATATTAAACCTTCAGCCCTCCTGCAGCCAGTATACTTCCATCCATAGTTGTGACTGGTTGGATGCTGCCAACACCACCACTTACATGTGACCAGGCCAGTTGCTAGATTGGGAGAACTGAGTTGACAACCAGCTTTGTGTAACCTTTAATATTGATTGCTGATTTGAGATTAAGTAAATTCAGATGATAGAAAGCTACTCTAGATATTTGTTTAACTTGCTTCATAGTCCAAGGCGCATATTTAGCTGGATTGTTTTCTCACATCTTAAATTTTGTGTTTACTTTCAAGCTTTTTTTTTTCGTTCTTTGGGCTTGCCTGCCCCTCGTTCGTTTTTCAGTGCAGTATTCCCACATCTGTCCTGTTATCTAATCCAACTCTAGTATATAGAGCTTCTTGTTGTCAAGATGTCTGTGTTTGCATAAGTTGGATTTCCTGTTTTGTGTTGAACTCGTAAAAGGTTTGCTTTTGTTACTTAATTTTCTTCTGAGTTGATTTGGATTCCCTCCTTTTTTCATTTTAAATCACACAGTTTACGAATTATGCTCTGATTCCTCACAAACCCAGTCTGACAAACATGTAAATATGAGTCTAGAAAGTGTGTTGAATTTTGAACCTAATATGCTGCATACATTTTATCAAGAGGTACACAAATGTTAACAACAAAAGTCACTAATAAATGCCAGAACAGATTTTAACAAAGAAACCAAGAAGAATAACATCTGTAATTTAAAGGTAATCCTAACTACAGAGAAACCACTCGGCACTGGGAAAAAAAACCTTTAACGAGGGTCCCTGACAATAAGCCACTACGGTCCACTCTCCATCATAAACTGGCACACACTGATCCTCGAGGAGTTGCAGCCCTTCACCAAATAGCCAGTCAATCTGTCATTCGAATATAATGATAATAAGTTAACAGCGGGAACATTAAGACAAATATATTAAGACAATAATTCTGCAAATGTTTGAAACCAACAGATACTACATTTGGCACATTCCCTTTCACCAACCTTACCATAAAAGGATGTCATAAAGACTCAGACTGGTTTTGCAGTTCCTGGGCCTTTGCCAGCTGGAGGCCAGGTGTAGCTGGGAGGAGAGGTGAGAAACAAATTCGATGCAACCCTTTCCACGATTTAAAAAAATAATCTGGTGGCAATATACACAGCGGTTAGATTAAAGACACTGCAGCATACATATTAAACAAATATGTAAGACCGCTTTCTTCCATTTGTGCAACATCTCTAAAGTTAGAAATATCCTGTCTCAGAGTGACGCTGAAAAACTAGTTCATGCATTTATTACTTCCAGGCTGGACGACTGCAATTCATTATTATCAGGATGTCTTAAAAAACTCGCTGAAAAGCCTTCAGCTAATCCAAAATGCTGCAGCAAGAGTCCTGACAGGGAATAGAAAGAGAGAGCATATTTCTCCTGTTTTGGCTTCCCTTCATTGGCTTCCTGTTAAATCCAGAATTGAATTCAAAATCCTGCTCCTCACATACAAGGTCTTAAATAATCAGGCCCCATCTTATCTTAATGACCTTGTAGTACCATATCACCCTATTAGAGCACTTCGCTCTCGCTCTGCAGGCCTACTTGTTGTTCCTAGAGTATTTAAAAGTAGAATGGGAGGGAGAGCCTTCAGTTTTCAGGCCCCTCTTCTGTGGAACCAGCTTCCAGTTTGGATTCAGGAGACAGACACTATCTCTACTTTCAAGATTAGGCTTCAAACTTTCCTTTTTGCTAAAGCATATAGTTAGGGCTGGACCAGGTGACCCTGAATCCTCCCTTAGTTATGCTGCAATAGACGTAGGCTACCGGGGATTCCCATGATGCACTGAGTTTTTCCTTTCCAGTCACCTTTCTCACTCACTATGTGTTAATAAACCTCTCTGCATTGAATCATATCTGTTATTAACCTCTGTCTCTCTTCCACAGCATGTCTTTATCCTGTCTTCCTTCTCTCACCCCAACCGGTCGCAGCAGATGGCCCCGCCCCTCCCTGAGCCTGGTTCTGCCGGAGGTTTCTTCCTGTTAAAAGGGAGTTTTTCCTTCCCACTGTCGCCAAAGTGCTTGCTCATAGAGGGTCATATGATTGTTGCGCTTTTCTCTGTATCTACTGTACAATATAAAGCGCCTTGAGGTGACTGTTGTTGTGATTTGGCGCTATATAAATTAAATTGAATTGAATTGAATTGCTTCGAGTGACACTCAATGTGTCCATGACCCCAGCAAACAAGAAGGGCCAGATGCAAACTTGGATGGTAGATTTCTGTTGTGTTCTTGGTCTTTACTTATCTGTTTGTTTGTGATATAAAAAATAATGTTTTGTGTCCCAAATATTGGCGGCACAGCAAGTATTTTGTTAACATTGCTGACTTACGATAGGTGTGCCCTTTACTAAAGCATATTATTAACGTGGAAATATAACATAATTAATGCATCATAACATGTACGTCATTAAAGCACGTAATTATGTTAAACTTCTGTTTGTTGTAAATGAAAATATGTCGAGCATCTTGAACAACTGTATCTAAAAAAAAATTTTTTTAAAACCCAACCCTGATGATACTTCCCTCTTCCACGCGCGGTACATATTTCCTCATTCCTTCACGTTCAAGGTTCTTTAAATTTGTGAGTGGGTGTAACCAGCTTGTCTGTCTGCAAGCTCAGACAAACTTTTCTATTATTGCAGACAGAGACACATGTTGGCTGTGCATGAAACTGAGAGCTGAAATGGCAGAGCTAGAATTTCAGAACGAACATATAAAATTCTGCTGTTCAATCTGTCTGGATCTACTGAAGGACCCCACAACTATTCCCTGTGGACACAACTACTGCATGAGATGTATCAAAGCCCACTGGGATGCAGAAGATACAAAGCAAGCTCACAGCTGCCCTCAGTGCCGACAGACTTTCACACCAAGGCCTTTCTTGATGAAAAACACCATGTTAGCAGATTTAGTGGAGGAGCTGAAGAAGACTGGACTCCAAGCTGCTCCTGCTGATCACTGCTATGCTGGACCTGAAGATGTGGCCTGTGATTTGTGCTCTGGCATGAAGCTAAAAGCCGTGAAATCCTGTTTATTCTGTCTGGTCTCTTACTGTGAGAAACACCTTCAGACTCATTATGATGTGGCTCCATTAAAGAAACACAAGCTGGTGCAGCCCTCCAAGAAGCTCCAGGAGAACATCTGCTCTCGTCATGATGAGGTGATGAAGATGTTCTGCCGTACTGATCAGCAGAGTATCTGTTATCTCTGCCCTGTGGATGAACATAAAGGCCACGACACAGTCTCAGCTGCAGCAGAAAGGACTGAGAGGCAGAGAGAGCTGGAGGTGAGTCGACAAAACATCCAGCAGAGAATCCAGGACAGAGAGAAAGATGTGAAGCTGCTTCAACAGGAGGTGGAGGCCATCAATCAGTCTGCTGATCAAACAGTGGAGCACAGTGAGAAGATCTTCACTGAGCTGATCCATCTCATCCAGAAAAGAAGCTCTGATGTGAAGCAGCAGATCAGATCCCAGCAGGAAACTGAAGTGAGTCGAGTCAAAGAGCTTCAGGAGAAGCTGGAGCAGGAGATCACTGAGCTGAAGAGGAAAGATGCTGAGCTGAAGCAGCTCTCACACACAGAGGATCACATCCAGTTTCTACACAACTACCCCTCACTGTCAGCACTCAGTGAGTCTACAGACTCATCCAGCATCAATATCCGTCCTCTGAGCTACTTTGAGGATGTGACAGCAGCTGTGTCAGAGGTCAGAGATAAACTACAGGACATTCTGAGAGAGGAATGGACAAACATCTCACTGACAGTCACTGAAGTGGATGTTTTACTGTCAGATCCACCAGAGCCAAAGACCAGAGCTGGATTCTTAAAATATTCATGTGAAATCACACTGGATCCAAACACAGCAAACACACAGCTGTTATTATCAGAGGGGAACAGAAAAGCAACATTAATGAAACAACAACAGTCTTATTCTGATCATCCAGACAGATTCACTATAATGTGGCAGGTCCTGAGTAGAGAGAGTCTGAGTGGACGTTGTTACTGGGAGGTGGAGTGGAGAGGAAACGGAGCTTATGTAGCAGTCGCATACAAGAATATCAGCAGAACAGGGAGTGGGAATGAATGTAGATTTGGATGTAATGACAAATCTTGGTCATTAGATTGTGACAACAACAGTTATATATTTTGGCACAACAACATCCAAACTCGTGTCTCAGGTCCTCGTTCCTCCAGAGTAGGAGTGTACCTGGATCACAGAGCAGGTATTTTGTCCTTCTACAGCGTCTCTGAAACCATGACTCTCCTCCACAGAGTCCAGACCACATTCACTCAGCCGCTCTATGCTGGACTCTGGTTTCACTGCTTTGGAAACACTGCTAAGTTTACTAAACTGAAACAGACATGTTTTTAAAGTTGTACATGAGTTGGCTCACATCTGTATATTATTATTATTTTGTATCTGTAAATGATCATAATCAGTGTTGTAGCAGTTCTGCACTGTACTACATAACGTTTATCTACAAGTTGTCCTAAAGGTCTGTTGAATATTTGTATGTATTCAAGTGGTATTTGTTTTTATTTAGTTACTGGTTTTTTGTTATATATATATATATATATTAGGGGTGCAACGATACTCGTATCGATATTGAACCGTTCGATACAGTGCTTTCGGTTCGGTACGCATATGTATCGAACAATACAAAATTTGTAATTTATTTTATCAACTTTCCTTCTGACGATGCTGTCTGTGTTGAGCGCTCAGTGAATCTGCGTTCGACTACTCAGCCTAGGCTGCACTGTCGAGCGCAGATCCACTGAGCATTCAACACAGACAGCATCGTCAGAAGGAAGAGCGCAGGGCAAGCTAGCGAGACAGAAGTTAAGCTCTCCTTGCAACATGGCAAATTGAACCTCCCCCACCCTCATTCAGATCTGGCGTTTGGAATTATTTTGGTTTTCATGTGAGTATGACCCTGAAGGCAAGCGCGTCATGGACTAAAGTAAAACAGTATGTTGGATGTGCCACGCAATGCTCAATTACATGGGTGGGAACTAGTGTGTTAGCGCAGTTAGCTCGTTAACATGTTGGCCGTCTAGCCCCACGCAGGGGTAGCTCGTTAACGGAGATTTGCCAACGAGATTAACGCTGACAGCACTAGTGGGAACACGACGAATATGACTGCACATTTACGCCGACATCATCCTAGCGCAAAGACAAGTGGAAGCAGACAAAAAAAAGCAAGCATGCTACTAACTTTAGCCGAGTCATTTAGACAGCTGTTAGCACATGATTCTCCTTATGGGGACTTGATATGTTTAATATTGTGGCGAGCTCAGACAAGGAGGAGACGGAGGTGTCGTTTGGTCTTGCTTCCCGTGAGCTAGCCAGGGAGCACAGCCGTTTATTGACATCTGCAGAAGAACACTGCCGCTAGCTAACTGCTCAGCGCGGCAACCGCACAGCAACAACAACAACAACACACAGGGCGCCCTCTGACCCCGGAAGGACACACCGTCGCAGCAAGAGGGCGTCACTGGTCACTATGGCAACATAAACAAAACATAACTGTACAAACAGAACCCCGAACAGCCCTGACCCGCTACAATATGCTGCTGAGAATATAGCCCAGAAGAAGCGTATAGTATTGCTTTTATTTTGGAAAGAGCCATTTCTCTGTAATAAACTCTCTTTTCCAAAGATGAGTGATTCCTCAATCAGATACAGGGCTTGCAATATCGCTAGCCCGACGTCCCGGAGCTAGCGATTTTTCCAGTCGGGCTACCAAAATCTATTGTAGGAAGGAAAAATATATGTCAATGCTTTTGCATTCTTTCGGAAATGTAGCTGGGTAATTATGTCATTGGCATCGGTGAGCCACTGTCAATATGTGACATATTGAAATCGCGTTTGAATTTGCGCTTGTTTTTTGCTTTCACTTTGCAATCGCGCGAACTGTGTATAGAGAGCGACAGTACTGATTGGTGAGTGATGATAATTTGCGCACCAATTCCTCTGACATCGTCTTATCAATCGTTAGCTTACTATGCAAACATGACAAGTGAAATCTCCCACAGCAAGCTTAAACATATGAGAGGTTGATCGCGCAGAGAATCGCTGACCGTTATGTGTGTGTGTGTGTGTGTGTGTGTGTGTGTGTGTGTGTGTGTGTGTGTGTTTGTGTAAAAGCAGCAGGATTTATATTTTAGTTCTGCTGAGCCAAATAAGACAGGTCAGGGTGAAGAAGTGACAGCCAAAGAAAAGCTTACCACAAAACGGAAAAGTTATGACAAATCAGACTATAAGGCAAAAAGAAAGTGCAGCTTTATGGTTTCATGGACAAAAGAATTTCTGTGGCTGCAATATGACGAGCTATATAACCAGGGCTGCACATAAGTGGTCCGCAGGTGCGCATTCGCTGTCAAAAAAAAAAAAAAAACGTGCACAAGATATGAAGTTGCAACGCGTGTTTGCATACATAAGATTTTCTGGAGGAGGACAGACATTTGTTTAAAACTCTTAAAGATGTCGAAGAAGCTCCTTTAAGCAATTACTTTGGTGTTCCTCCACCTCCAAACAAATGTCAGAAGGAGTCCGAACCACAAAAGAAGCGCGTATTCGCGGAAAAGTGGTTGCAGGAGGTGAGCTGGCTTCAAACAAATGATGAACGCACAGAGATGTGGTGCGGAATGTGCCGTGAAAATCCCACTCTAGTGGACAAAAACAGTGCTTTTTATATGGACGCAAACGCGCGTTGCAACTTCTTATCTGGTGCGCGTCTTTTATTTTGACAGCGAATGCGCACATGCGGACCACTTATGTGCACCCGTGTAAATAACATAATGTTCTGCCGGGTGTGTTGTTGGTTTTCTCTCGATTTCTGAGTCAACAAGCGCCTTTGTTACTGGGACCAGTCATTTTAAGAAAGGCCCCCATTAGAAGCCATGAGAAATGCAAGAAACGCATTATTGCTCTGTCTGCAATATCTTTCCCAGAACAAACACCAATTGCAAATAACATACTAAAAATAAACCTGAAAAATCTGTTTAGAACAGCGTACTATGTTGCAAAGAGTGAACTACCACTGGCAAAATTTAGCAGTCTTTGCAAACTCCAAAAAACAAATGGCCTCGATCTTGGTTCCACTTGTCTCTTACCCGTGACTTCAGCGGAAATTTCAAATTCAGGATCTGACACAGACTGATTCATGTCCTACACAGTTCTTACAAGTTCATAGAAATTTCTGTTCAATTAGAACCAAGTATTTGAGTTGATGATTGTAATTTTTATACAATGTTGTAATTTGTTTTTCAACAATTTTTTGATTAATGTTTTGTTTCCTTTAGAATATTATACTTTAATGTATAATATTGTAATGGAAACAAAACAGGAAACAAAACATCAATCAAAAAATTGCTCTCTTTTTTATTCGGGCTACTTACATTTATTTTGGGCTACCAAAAGTCCCTGCCCAAAGGGCTACCAGGGATTTTGAAATTTTGAGAGCCCTGAGATATATTTATTTTTTTAATTACTTTTGTTTCAGCAACATTAAATTTAAAAACTGTACTTTTGAGTTAAAATATATATTTATAATTTTAATAAATGACAAATTAAAAAGGCATGAACATTTTATTTTGTATCGAAAAAATATTGAACCGTGACACCAAAGTATCGAACCGAACCGTGAATTTTGTGTATCATTGCACCCCTTATATATATATATATATATATATATATATATATATATATATATATATATATATATATGCACGATTAAGCCTACATTTGAATGCTGTTTTTAATATTAATTTTTTAGTTGCTCTCAAATCTGAGCTGCAGCTGAAGGAATAAAAACTAAAACCATCTGTCAAACATTAATATAATACTCAGTTATAGTCCATCAGTTTATCTTTGTCCTGATGATAGAGTTGTGATATTGGCAAGTTTATTAAATTACACGATCTGCATTTTTGAGTAGATTAGTACTTAAAGTATTCATACAGTGCTTTTAATATTAAACCTTCAGCCCTCCTGCAGCCAGTATACTTCCATCCATAGTTGTGACTGGTCAGATGCTGCCGACACCACCACTTACATGTGACCAGGCCAGTTGCTAGATTGGGAGAACTGAGTTGACAACCAGCTTTGTGTAACCTTTAATATTGATTGCTGATTTGAGATTAAGTAAATTCAGATGATAGAAAGCTACTCTAGATATTTGTTTAACTTGCTTCACAGTACAAGGCGCATATTTAGCTGGATTGTTTTCTCACATCTTAAATTTTGTGTTTACTTTCAAGCTTTTTTTTTTTCGTTCTTTGGGCTTGCCTGCCCCTCGTTCGTTTTTCAGTGCAGTATTCCCACATCTGTCCTGTTATCTAATCCAACTCTAGTATATAGAGCTTCTTGTTGTCAAGATGTCTGTTTTTGCATAAGTTGGATTTCCTGTTTTGTGTTGAACTCGTAAAAGGTTTGCTTTTGTTACTTAATTTTCTTCTGAGTTGATTTGGATTCCCTCCTTTTTTCATTTTAAATCACACAGTTTACGAATTATGCTCTGATTCCTCACAAACCCAGTCTGACAAACATGTAAATATGAGTCTAGCAAGTGTGTTGAATTTTGAACCTAATATGCTGCATAAATTTTATCAAGAGGTACACAAATTTTAACAACAAAAGTCACTAATAAATGCCAGAACAGATTTTAACAAAGAAACCAAGAAGAATAACATCTGTAATTTAAAGGTAATCCTAACTACAGAGAAACCACTCGGCACTGGGAAAAAAAACCTTTAACGAGGGCCCCTGACAATAAGCCACTACGGTCCACTCTCCATCATAAACTGGCACACACTGATCCTCGAGGAGTTGCAGCCCTTCACCAAATAGCCAGTCAATCTGTCATTCGAATATAATGATAATAAGTTAACAGCGGGAACATTAAGACAAATATATTAAGACAATACTCCGATTCTGCAAATGTTTGAAACCAACAGATACTACATTTGGCACATTCCCTTTCACCAACCTTACCATAAAAGGATGTCATAAAGACTCAGACTGGTTTTGCAGTTCCTGGGCCTTTGCCAGCTGGAGGCCAGGTGTAGCCGGGAGGAGAGGTGAGAAACAAATTAGATGCAACCCTTTCCACGATTTAAAAAAATAATCTGGTGGCAATATACACAGCGGTTAGATTAAAGACACTGCAGCATACATATTAAACAAATATGTAAGACTGCTTTCTTCCATTTGTGCAACATCTCTAAAGTTAGAAATATCCTGTCTCAGAGTGACGCTGAAAAACTAGTTCATGCATTTATTACTTCCAGGCCGGACTACTTTAATTCATTATTATCAGGATGTCCTAAAAACTCGCTGAAAAGCCTTCAGCTAATCCAAAATGCTGCAGCAAGAGTCCTGACAGGGACTAGAAAGAGAGAGCTTCCCTTCATTGGCTTCCTGTTAAATCCAGAATTGAATTCAAAATCCTGCTCCTCACAAGGTCTTAAATAATCAGGCCCCATCTTATCTTAATGACCTTGTAGTACCATATCACCCTATTAGAGCACTTCGCTCTCGCTCTGCAGGCCTACTTGTTGTTCCTAGAGTATTTAAAAGTAGAATGGGAGGGAGAGCCTTCAGTTTTCAGGCCCCTCTTCTGTGGAACCAGCTTCCAGTTTGGATTCAGGAGACAGACACTATCTCCACTTTCAAGATTAGGCTTCAAACTTTCCTTTTTGCTAAAGCATATAGTTAGGGCTGGACCAGGTGACCCTGAATCCTCCCTTAGTTATGCTGCAATAGACGTAGGCTACCGGGGATTCCCATGATGCATTGAGTTTTTCCTTTCCAGTCACCTTTCTCACTCACTATGTGTTAATAGACCTCTCTGCATTGAATCATATCTATTATTAATCTCTGTCTCTCTTCCACAGCATGTCTTTATCCTGTCTTCCTTCTCTCACCCCAACCAATCACAGCAGATGGCCCCGCCCCTCCCTGAGCCTGGTTCTGCCGGAGGTTTCTTCCTGTTAAAAGGGAGTTTTTCCTTCCCACTGTCGCCAAACTGCTTGCTCATAGGGGGTCATATGATTGTTGCGCTTTTCTCTGTATCTACTGTACAATATAAAGCGCCTTGAGGTGACTTTTGTTGTGATTTGGCGCTATATAAATTAAATTGAATTGAATTGAATTGAATTGAATTGAATTGAATTGAATTGCTTCGAGTGACACTCAATGTGTCCATGACCCCAGCAAACAAGAAGGGCCAGATGCAAACTTGGATGGTAGATTTCTGTTGTGTTCTTGGTCTTTACTTATCTGTTTGTTTGTGATATAAAAAATAATGTTTTGTGTCCCAAATATTGGCAGCACAGCAAGTATTTTGTTAACATTGCTGACTTACGATAGGTGTGCCCTTTACTAAAGCATATTATTAACGTGGAAATATAACATAATTAATGCATCATAACATGTACGTCATTAAAGCACGTAATTATGTTAAACTTCTGTTTGTTGTAAATGAAAACATGTCCAGCATCTTGAACAACTGTATCTAAAAAAAAATTTAAAAAACCCAACCCTGATGATACTTCCCTCTTCCACGCGCGGTACATATTTCCTCATTCCTTCACGTTCAAGGTTCTTTAAATTTGTGAGTGGGTGTAACCAGCTTGTCTGTCTGCAAGCTCAGACAAACTTTTCTATTATTGCAGACAGAGACACATGTTGGCTGTGCATGAAACTGAGAGCTGAAATGGCGGAGCTAGAATTTCAGAACGACCATATAAAATTCTGCTGTTCGATCTGTCTGGATCTACTAAAGGACCCCACAACTATTCCCTGTGGACACAACTACTGCATGAGATGTATCAAAGCCCACTGGGATGCAGAAGATACAAAGCAAGCTCACAGCTGCCCTCAGTGCAGACAGACTTTCACACCGAGGCCTTTCTTGATGAAAAACACCATGTTAGCTGAGTTGGTGGAAGAGCTGGAGAGGATTAGGCTTCAAGCTGCTCCTGCTGATCACTGCTATGCTGGACCTGAAGATGTGGCCTGTGATGTCTGCACTGGAAGAAAAATGAAAGCCTTCAAGTCCTGTTTATTCTGTCTGGCATCTTACTGTGAGAAACACATTCAGACTCATTATGATGTGGCTCCATTAAAGAAACACAAGCTGGTGGAGCCCTCCAAGAAGCTCCAGGAGAACATCTGCTCTCGTCATGATGAGGTGATGAAGATGTTCTGCCGTACTGATCAGCAGAGTATCTGTTATCTCTGCTCTGTGGATGAACATAAAGGCCACGACACAGTCTCAGCTGCAGCAGAAAGGACTGAGAGGCAGAGAGAGCTGGAGGTGAGTCGACAAAACATCCAGCAGAGAATCCAGGACAGAGAGAAAGATGTGAAGCTGCTTCAACAGGAGGTGGAGACCATCAATCAGTCTGCTGATCAAACAGTGGAGCACAGTGAGAAGATCTTCACTGAGCTGATCCATCTCATCCAGAAAAGAAGCTCTGATGTGAAGCAGCAGATCAGATCCCAACAGGAAACTGAAGTGAGTCGAGTCAAAGAGCTTCAGGAGAAGCTGGAGCAGGAGATCACTGAGCTGAAGAGGAAAGATGCTGAGCTGAAGCAGCTCTCACACACAGAGGATCACATCCAGTTTCTACACAACTACCCCTCACTGTCAGCACTCAGTGAGTCTACAGACTCATCCAGCATCAATATCCGTCCTCTGAGCTACTTTGAGGATGTGACAGCAGCTGTGTCAGAGGTCAGAGATAAACTACAGGACATTCTGAGAGAGGAATGGACAAACATCTCACTGACAGTCACTGAAGTGGATGTTTTACTGTCAGATCCACCAGAGCCAAAGACCAGAGCTGAATTCTTAAAATATTCACGTGAAATCACACTGGATCCAAACACAGCAAACAAACAGCTGTTATTATCAGAGGGGAACAGAAAAGCAACATTAATGAAACAACAACAGTCTTATTCTGATCATCCAGACAGATTCACTATAATGTGGCAGGTCCTGAGTAGAGAGAGTCTGAGTGGACGTTGTTACTGGGAGGTGGAGTGGAGAGGAAACGGAGCTTATGTAGCAGTCGCATACAAGAATATCAGCAGAACAGGGAGTGGGAATGAATGTAGATTTGGACGAAATGACAAATCTTGGTCATTAGATTGTGACAACAACATTTATACATTTTGGTACAACAACATCCAAACTCGTGTCTCAGGTCCTCGTTCCTCCAGAGTAGGAGTGTACCTGGATCACAGAGCAGGTATTTTGTCCTTCTACAGCGTCTCTGAAACCATGACTCTCCTCCACAGAGTCCAGACCACATTCACTCAGCCGCTCTATGCTGGACTCTGGTTTCACTGCTTTGGAAACACTGCTAAGTTTACTAAACTGAAACAGACATGTTTTTAAAGTTGTACATGAGTTGGCTCACATCTGTATATTATTATTATTTTGTATCTGTAAATGATCACAATCAGTGTTGTAGCAGTTCTGCACTGTACTAGATAACGTTTATCTACAAGTTGTTCTAAAGGTCTGTTGAATATTTGTATGTATTCAAGTAGCATTTGTTTTTATTTAGTTACTGTTTTTTTGTTTTTTGTTTTCCAATTCATCGGCTGGGACAGAGACAATACAAGACCTTATATATATATATACATATATATATATATATATATATATATATATATATATATATATATATATATATATATATATATATATATATAATTTATTTTTTTTTTTTTAAGAAATGAATTATTTATATGAACATATACTCATTTTGAATTTCATGCCAGAACAGTTTTAAGTTTTCTTTTAAATATAATCTTTAGAATTTGCTATTTAAACTGAGGACAGTATTTGTGTCCACAGAATATTTCCTCAGGTGTTTTTATCAAGTCAGTTACATAACACCTCAGTACCTGGTGTTTACTTGTTTTTGTATGTGTGAGTCAGAGGTTTTTGATTGGGTGCCAGGTCTACACTGCAGACAGACCAGCTTGAGGTGTTTATCTTTTTCTGTGACGTTATGCTGTAGATATACTGGAAGGATGTGGTGCAGCATTCTTTTGAACTATTACAGCCTTCCTAAAAACATGAACATTTCCTTCAGAAATATTTTCCATTAACCGTCAAACTATTTGCATCTGCAGTCTTTAAAGTGGAGGTGAACTTTTATCATTACTTTTGAAAAACTAACAACAAACAGAAAATCTGCTTGTTACGTTTAAGAAGTCAAAATAATCTCATCTCTGCCATTTGTTGTTTTTGTTGTTGCTTTTACATTGTTCTAAAACTAATGAAGCTTAAATAAAAGAAATAATCAGTGTTGTTGAGAGCTCGTGAACTTACAAACTGACTTGTGTATTCAAACCTTTGCACTCACTCTCACACTTTCTGCACTTTTCAACATCAAAACATAATTATCCCTGAAACCTAATAACTGGTTGGGCCTCCCGTACCAGACATCAACGCCAATCAAGAATTTATTGTTACTAACGATGAGTCTTTTGCATTGTCATGGAGCAATTTTGGCTGACTCCTTATTGCAGAATCTCTTGAGTCAGAATCAAAATCATCTTTATTTGGTCAAGTTTGTGCACAAAAAAGGAATTTGACTCTGGTTCACTTTATTCTGCATGCAAAAAAAGAACCACACCCAAGCATCTCAATCTGATTTAAATCCAGACTTTGATTACGCAATTCCACAACCTTTTTTTTTTCTTTTTCAAACATGGACAGGATGTTAAAGGTCATGCCAAAGCATCGCAGTCTCATTTAAGTCCAAACTTTGATTAGGACACTCCAAAGCTTTTATTTTGTAGACTTATCGATGTGTTTCGGATCATTGTCCTGCTGCATCGCTCAAGTGCACTTCAGCTTCAGGGCACAAACTGATGTCAAGAAATTTTGAATGGCCAGTGATCAACGTACATTTTCACATGGGACCGTTTTTATCCATAGTGTTCAATGTTTTTCATTGGACAGCAGGTCTACACTGCAGACAGACCAGTTTGGCAGAGATGATCTCATCTGTGACATTATACTGTAGATATACTGGAAGGACGTGGTTTGCCATCATTTTTGAATGATTACAGCCTTCCTAAAAACATGAACATTTCTTTCAGAAATATTTTCCATTAACCGTCAAACTATTTGCACCTGCAGTCTTTAAAGTGGAGGTGAACTTTTATCATTACTTTTGAAAAACTAACAACAAACAGAAAATCTGCTTGTTACGTTTAAGAAGTCAAAATAATCTCATCTCTGCCATTTGTTGTTTTTGTTGTCGGCTTTTACATTGTTCTAAAACTAATGAAGCTTAAATAAAAGAAATAATCAGTGTTGTTGAGAGCTCGTGAACTTACAAACTGACTTGTGTATTCAAACCTTTGCACTCACTCTCACACTTTCTGCACTTTTCAACATCAAAACATAATTATCCCTGAAACCTAATAACTGGTTGGGCCTCCCGTACCAGACATCAACGCCAATCAAGAATTTATTGTTACTAACGATGAGTCTTTTGCATTGTCATGGAGCAATTTTGGCTGACTCCTTATTGCAGAATCTCTTGAGTCAGAATCAAAATCATCTTTATTTGGTCAAGTTTGTGCACAAAAAAGGAATATGACTCTGGTTCACTTTATTCTGCATGCAAAAAAAGAACCACACCCAAGCATCTCAATCTGATTTAAATCCAGACTTTGATTACGCAATTCCACATTTTTTTATTTTTTTTTATTTTTCAAACATGGACAGGATGTTAAAGGTCATGCCAAAGCATCTCAGTCTCATTTAAGTCCAAACTTTGATTAGGACACTCCAAAGCTTTTATTTTGTAGACTTGTCGATGTGTTTCGGATCATTGTCCTGCAGCATCGCTCAAGTGCACTTCAGCTTTGTGGTGTAATCGCATAGATGTTAGAGTCAGTCAGTGTAGTTAGGCAGCTAGAGGGCGAGACCCGTGGGTTTGAACAGTAATGGGATGTTATGTGGATCAGAGTAAGAACGGAAAAATGAAGAGTTGTTTATGAATCACACAGTGGACCCGCGTATAATCAATAACATTACATGGTCTCAGAAGTCCTGTACTGATCCATATAGCCTCGACTGAACGAACCGGTATTTTGCGGAGCTCACTGAAAACGAGAGGGAGAATTTGGCAGATGAAACTGCACAGAGAGGGCCGAGTGTGACATCCAGCATCCGATTTTTCAAAGCCGCAGGTGTGGTCCAAATGGATACGGAAGTTTGAGAGATTCTGTCTCGCCAGTAATTTGAACGTGACTTAATTGGAGAACCAAGTCAACACTTTAAGTTACTGCATGGGAGATGAGACGGACGATGTGCTTCGCGGTCTGAGTTTAACAGCTGAGCAAAGGACAACGTATGTGGGGGTACGTGATGGATTCCAGGCTTTTTTCATTGTGAAGAAGAATGTGATCCACGAACATGCCAAATTCAACATGCGCCGACAGGGAGAGAATGAGACGGTGGATGCTTCTGTGACTGCACTGTATGCACTAGCAGAACACATGATGCTACATGATGAACTGATACGCGATAGGCTCGTTGTCGGTCTCACGGACAAACGGCTGTCAGAACGCACGCGGCTTGACCCAGATTTGACCCTGCAGAAGGCAATCACCATGGCGAGGGAAAGTGAAGAGGTAAAGCGACAACAATCCTCCTTACAAGGTGACTCTAGAGCTGAGGCTAGCGATGCTCAGTCCGTAGATAGAGTGCATAAAATCAGTCGTAAGCCTGTTAGAACCAAAACCTCTCCAGACTGATAGTCGTCAAGCTAAAACACGTGGGTTCTGAGAAGACAGCAAAAAAGGGTCAATGTGTCATAAATGTGGTGGCGCTCCATCCCATTCAAAGCAAGATTGTCCAGCACATGAAGTAAAATGCCATGCATGTGGGGGGAAAGGACATTACAGGCGCATATGCAGGGCACCCAAAACTGTGCATGAGGTCGAAGAGGACGAACACGGTTTGTTCCTTGGTAGCATTAAGTGTGAGGATGAACCGTGGAATGTTGCCTTAAGCATAAATAACAAGAACGTGTCATTTAAAATTGATATGCGTGCTGATGTGACAGTCCTAGTGTTTAAGGAACTCTACAGGCACAACCATCCCCCTCAGTCTCCACAAACCAACCAAGGCTCTGCTGGGTCCCGGGTCTTTGGTGTCAGTGAGCTTGCTCTCCACTCCTCATCCCATTTTTGAAGCATCCTCCCTCCCCATACTTAATAAAGTATGCTGAAAAGCATGTTAATTCAATTCAATTTTATTTATATAGCGCCAAATCACAACAAAAGTCGCCTCAAGGCGCTTCATAGATACAGAGAAAAACCCAACAATCATATGAACCCCTATGAGCAAGCACTTTGGCGACAGTGGGAAGGAAAAACTCCCTTTAATGCCATCGGGTCTGCTGTGGTCATTTACACTGAAGCTGTCACGTTCTTGGATGATGGTGGTTGCTGTGGTCATTGTTGCAATTTATACAGATTTTATACAGATTTCCTTAGAAAACTTTCCATTACCTGTAAAGTTTCAAGGAGAGGTGAACCTTTTGTTATCACTGCTCCTGAAAGCCTAAGCAACAAACAGCACATCTGCATGCTACATGTACCCAGTGAAAATAATCTAATCTCTCATAATAGTTGTCTTTTTTGTTTCTTTTATTGTACTAAAACAAATAAAGCACGAGTAACAGAAGTAATCACTTTTCAGTCTCTTACAAACACACCTGTGATGCAAACCTTTGTACTCACTCTCACACTTTCTCCACATGTCAGCACCCAAACATACTTGGCTCCCAATGAAACGTAATAACTGGTTGATCCACCCTTGGCAGTTACAACTGCAATCAAGCATTTACAATAACTGGCGATGACTCTTTCCTGTCATCTTGAGAGAATTTTGGCCCACTCCACTTTCCAGAGTTATTTAATCATAGAAACGAGGGAGGCTTTTCAAACATGAATGGCATGTTTGGGTACATGATGATCTGATTCAGGTCCAAACTTTGACTAGGACACACCAAAACTTTCATTTTATTGCCGTTTTAATTGTTTTTAACTGTTCAGAGGTAGACTTGCTGATGTGTTTCGGATTATTGTCCTGCTGCATTGCTCAAGTGCACTTCAGCTTCAGGGCACAAACTGATAGTGATCAAATTACATTTTCACATGGGACCGTTTTTATCCATAGTGTTCAATGTTTTTCATTGGACAGCAGGTCTACACTGCAGACAGACCAGTTTGGCAGTGATGATCTCATCTGTGACATTATACTGTAGATATACTGGAAGGACGTGGTTTGCCATCATTTTTGAATGATTACAGCCTTCCTAAAAACATGAACATTTCCTTCAGAAATATTTTCCATTAACCGTCAAACTATTTGCACCTGCAGTCTTTAAAGTGGAGGTGAACTTTTATCATTACTTTTGAAAAACTAACAACAAACAGAAAATCTGCTTGTTACGTTTAAGAAGTCAAAATAATCTCATCTCTGCCATTTGTTGTTTTTGTTGTCGGCTTTTAAATTGTTCTAAAACTAATGAAGCTTAAATAAAAGAAATAATCAGTGTTGTTGAGAGCTCGTGAACTTACAAACTGACTTGTGTATTCAAACCTTTGCACTCACTCTCACACTTTCTGCACTTTTCAACATCAAAACATAATTATCCCTGAAACCTAATAACTGGTTGGGCCTCCCGTACCAGACATCAACGCCAATCAAGAATTTATTGTTACTAACGATGAGTCTTTTGCATTGTCATGGAGCAATTTTGGCTGACTCCTTATTGCAGAATCTCTTGAGTCAGAATCAAAATCATCTTTATTTGGTCAAGTTTGTGCACAAAAAAGGAATTTGACTCTGGTTCACTTTACTATTCTGCATGCAAAAAAAAGAACCACACCCAAGCATCTCAGTCTGATTTAAATCCAGACTTTGATTATGCAATTCCACAACCTTTTTTTTTTCTTTTAGAAACACTTGGAGGGTTTTCAAACATGGACAGGATGTTAAAGGTCATGCCAAAGCATCTCAGTCTCATTTAAGTCCAAACTTTGATTAGGACACTCCAAAGCTTTTATTTTGTAGACTTGTCGATGTGTTTCGGATCATTGTCCTGCAGCATCGCTCAAGTGCACTTCAGCTTCAGGGCACAAACTGATGGCCGGACATTCTGAATGGTCCTGAAGCAGCGAAGCAGCTTCAGACCACCGCTGTGTTTGACTGATGCTGTCATGCTCTTTCTCTTTGACGGATTGGATGATGGGGGTAGTGGGTCAAATTACATTTTCACATGAGACCATTTTTATCCATAATGTTAAATGTTTTTCATTCGATGGCAGGTCTACACTGCAGACAGAGCAGTTTGGCAACAAGCACCATGCAAGTGGTTTGGCTCCTTGGGGTGAATACATATCCCTGTACATTTTATACATATCTCTGTACAATTTTTCAGTGTTTCTATACATATTCTGTACATTGTTACCTGTATATACAAACTTGGCCGAACATTGTCATTCAGGATTTTCTGGTAGAGAGCAGAATTCATGGTTCCATCAGTGACAACCATCCAGGTCCTGAAGCAGCAAAGCAGCCCAGTGAGGCAGGCGGGTCTTTAGATGTTGTTTGGGTTCTTTTGTGACCTTCTGAAAGAGTCACAGATGCACCGTTGGAGTAACTTTGGTAGGCCAGCCAACTCTGAAAAAAATCACCACTGTTCCAAGTTTTCTCTTTTGTGGATAATAATGGATCTTTAACCCTTTCCAGACTGATAAATGTCAGTGACTTAATTTCTCATTTCTTTTCTAATAAGTTCATTTAACTACATTTAACATTTCATTTACAAGTGTGAACTGGACAAAAACAACACTAAAATACATAAAATTTTTACAAATTATTAAAGATCAATGATCATCACAATATATAGAAAGAAAGAAGTCCAATAACATATTCACAGAGTAGTAAAATAATTCATCCATATAATATTAAACATTTGTTTAAATTTTTTTTAATGTGCTTAATCACAGTTAAATCATGTTCTTATGATTTCATGGGTAGGGGTCAAATTACTTTTCCTCACAGAGCAAGGTAGGTGTGGATAGCCCCCCCCAATTATTGAAATAATAATTTAAAAACTTAATTTGGTATCTACTTGTGTTATCTTTATCTTATATTAAAATTTGTTTGATGGTTTGAACATAAGTTTGCCTTATCCTCTAGCTCCCCCAACTGTTTCATCCATCTTGAAATGGAAAATTAAAAATAAATACACAGTAATAATAATAACTAAAAACAACATAATACGTTTATTTTAACATGCAATTCAGGTAATTATACAGACCAAAAAATGTTTATAAGCTCGACATTAGATAAATGAATCGGACGTTTGCCATTAATTCATTAAAGTAAAAAAAAGAACTTGGAATTTGCTCTAAATTGTTACCACCTTACAAATTCTAAGCTTTCGTCTTTTATTGTTTTTGTTTGTTTATTTTTCGAGAAGCCCCAGCACGCTATTTATTTTTGAATCTGACAATTTTTTAAAAACATGTATTTATTTATTTGTTTATTGAAGTGGAAAAAATATTATATTTTATACTGTCAAACTTCTTGTTTTTTTTAATATCTTGTTAAAAAAAATAATTTAAAGATTCAGGGAGCGTGTCTGACAGGCAGCCTTGAAGGTCAGCTTCCCCAACGCACATCGATTTGACACGGAGATGCCCTGAAATCTCCCGGCTGCTGGCTCCAGGTGTAGCGGGTTGCAGTGATTCAGATTCCACCACTAGAGTTCTCCCTGTGGCTCCGCAGCTCCGCTCGGCTCCGTCTGCCCCGTGTTTACCTCTCAGCCAAGCTGGACACAGACCTTTACCAACAGACCCCAGTAGCTCGAAAATTACTGATGTAAGCTGACTCGAGTCCAATCCTCAACGGATTTTCTGCAGCGCTTTGTGCTTGTGACACGGAGGCGGAGGTGAGTTTTATTTTATTTTATTTTTTTGAATCCTGGAGAAAATGGCTCAGGCTCTGTGTGACAACACTGCGGCTAGCTAGCCAGCAACTACATGCGCTAACGCCGTTAGCTTAGCCGTGGCTTCTTTTCCTGTCCCCATGATGGAGGACTGTGAACATGGCGCCCTTCAAAATAAACGAGTAGGTAACTAGTTAGCCTAGTTTGTAGCGACCAAACACAGTGTGTGCTCCCACTCCCAGTCTGTTGCCGTGATTGTGAATCTCACCAGTGTTTCCTGTAAAGCTGGCATGTTTTAGCTGCCCATCAGCTAACGCTAGCTGCGTAACAGTTTACTAGCTTTGCTGATTAAATCTACTCATAACGATCGCATGGCCGACAATCACCTATTATTGTTATGTACTTTTCTGGTATTTAGGTTATCTCGCATTTAGTCTACAATGTAATCGAGCTGGTTTGAGTTCACTGGGGGGGAAAGCTGACTTTTTTTTTGTCCTGACAAGCTTTGAGTTGGACATTAGCCAGCCTGCTAGTGGCTAAAGTGAGCTCCTTCAATTGCAGTGCCCGTGGCCTGCCGCGGCTGTCTTTGTTGCTGACGGTACAAGTTATGACAAGTGTGTTCTTTAAATTAAATATTATATGTGCGGTTATTGTAATCACTGTGTTGTAATGCATTAGTTTTACCCGGGGATCCTCCGCTAGCTTTTATGACCCGCTTGCTGTTAGCGGGCTAACGGTAAATGGCAGAGAGTCGTGCTAAAATGTTTAGACAGCGTTGCCCTCTTTAAACCCTAGAGCCCGTCAAGTGGATTTAATCGGCGTTTTAACCAGTGGGTATGATTGTCTTCTTGGCGTAACGTCAGGTGGGGCTGTCAGTTTTCTAGTGAGGGAACAGCAGCGTGGTGTGTCGTCTTTGTTTACCGCGAGAGCCACGAAGCCCACTCAGCCTGGGCTGGCTGTCTGCTAATTGGGCTCCTGGGTCGCACACCTTGCTTAATTGATGTGTGAGCACGCCGGCGTGCAGAGCCGCCCGTCCTGTCATCACGCGGCGTGATCTCAGGAGAGGCACAGGCTGAACGGAGGAAACGAGGGCATCATTGCACAGGTGGCACCCGTTCACACCGACTGCGCTTGACACAGAATAGGGTAGCTCACATTACTCAGTGTCACCTCATTTTGTTTTGCCTTCAGCTATGGTGTGATGCCGGGTTGCGTTTCCCTGTATTTGAATGTGAACATCAGAATATTTGCACACTTTCTGTGTTTCACTATCAGAATCCACATAAAACATAAACAGTTTTTTCTCGTCAACATTGCAAAAAATTTCACTGTTTTAAAATCGAGTGTTACACAAATTAAGGTGTAAAATCCAGATTATTTTTGGATTTTAACCATTTTCCAACACTGCCTTGTTTTATTGTGTGTGTGTGTGTGTGTGTGTGTGTGTGTTTAAGCCACATTTTGTGCCAGAGAAAAAAAGAACAAAGAAACTGTTTTTAAATCCCTTTGTAGTGGAGATATCAAAGATAGGCACGGCTGTGGCACTGATTCAGTCTTTGAGCACTACGGTCACCCCGGTGTGTCGGCCAGAACACCACTTAAGGCCAAATTGCCCAGAGTACGAAAGAAGGAGGGAGCTTGAGGTTCCGTTTGAGGCACTTTATTGTCACCGCTTAATTTCTGGGGCTGTAACACAGCGGGTGTACATAAGTGTGTGTCTGGGTGTGTGTGTGTGTGTGGTTTCTTGTCATTCACGCACACCTAACATGCCCCAGGAATCAGTGCACCCCCTCCGGACCAACACTGCCCATCCGCCATTAAACTGCCCACCTTACTAACCGGATGATGTCACTAGAAGTTGGGCTGGCCCAAACAGACAGAAGACCGAACATTACATGAACCTATATAAACTTATAAACACCAGTAAAACTATTCTATGAACTTTGGGGCCTTTTATACACCCTTTATTACACTATTTGCAAAATTGACTGGCAACAGATGAGCTCTGGCCACGGATATCAGTAAATATCACAGGCTAAGGTTATTTATTTTAAATAGCATTTTTGTTTTGTTTTTAATATAAAATAAAGTTGTAGAAACACTTGCCAGTGGCATTTTGTGGACTCCAGATGTGTCTATAGTAGGTGCTTCATGTGATCTGGTTTTGCAATATTAAAACATCAACTCTGTATTTTTAAGAAGCCACACTCAGAGCAGTAACATCAACTCTCACGCCTAATGACTCTGACTGACTATGACCGATATATGCACCGTTGCATTGTCACAGACAGTGTTTTTGCATTGTTTGTGCTGATTTTAACCGAATCTGCATTTATTTTTGGGTGGTTTGTTTGTTTGTTTTGCTCCCAACAACAAATATGCGGCTCGTTCTTACGTGCTTTCGACATAAACCACGGTCCATTCTCTCATGAGAAAGGGGTGAGAATTAACATCGCCTGTCGGCATCTGTCTCAGCCTCTTCTACCACAAGTGCACTAAAGCCGAGCTTCTTCGTTCATGTTAAAATTCTTTCAGTAGTATTATGGTTAGCTTTTGGCTGCGGTTTATGAAAGTGACATCTTAAGTTTCACGGATGGCTAAGAGGAGCACCGCATAAAATTGGATTTGAATTTTTTAAGATATTTAGGGTAGGCCAGGCCTGTGCACCATTTTAAGGAGTCAACCTAACCAGTTTGAGTTTATTTAGTTTCAGGAGAAATTAATTGCATTAAAAACGGAAGTAACTAGTGACTGCGTGTGGTTTTAAAACAAACCACACTGGCATATATCTCTTGTCTTCATAAGCAATTAGCTTTTGTTCCTGCAGAAAAAAAAAAGATCATAATATTTCATCTTGTTGTTATAGTTTTTCATACTGTAAAATAAAATCAGGGTTTAATTAAAGTAACTGTAGGGTGTATTTACATTTTTAGGTAGATTTCTGCTTGTGTAAGCATTTTTAAAAATGTTGTAAAAAAAATAGGTGCCATGTTTCAGCTTTCATTTCATTTTTTTAAACATCTGTACAAGCTTTTTCCTCTTAAACATTGAGATGAGATGGAAGGAGGAACAATGTTTTCTTCTAAGTAACACGTCTGTCCTGATAGTCTAGTTTATGCTGATGAAAATCAGAGGTTTGGATATGCATCAGACACTTGTTACTGTTACTTGAAGCATTTCCTTTCACAGTTTTTAGTGACGTCTTTCATGTGAAGGACGTATGTGGTCCGAATACTTGGGTAAAACTATTTGTGAGGTATGAGGTGATGATTCAAGTACCATACATCACCTGTGTAATGTCTTGAAGGAGAGTCGCGCAGGATTCTGCACGATCTTTGGTTTTAGTTATCTGTCATCGCCCCTGGTGACTATCAGGTGATCTGAAACTATGCAACCATTTGTAAAGAAAACATCGTGTCTCTATCAGGCAAAATGTAAACTTGTGTTTTGCTGCTTTTGCGATGATTTACTAGTTTTAATGTCAGCAAGGCCTAAATAAAAAAAAAAAAAAAAAATGTCACCAGAGGAAACATTTGTTAGAGGCAAAAAAAATAAACTTCAAATAAATTTATTATAGATTTACACCTGTGTGTAATTTGTCCATGAATGACACAAAGTTGTGTGTATTCATTACGTTCACCTTTTGCTCATAGTTGGAGAAGATTTACAATAACTGTCCAAACCGTAATGAATGCAAGTTAATTTGTTTAATCGCTTACCCGACCAGTTTACCAGGTAAGAAAAATATTCTGAAATGTATGTGCTCTCATCCAGTGATGTGAGTGTTGTCGTATGAGGTAAATGGAGACGACTGTTTATATTGGTTTCTGTATTATTTCTGCTGTCCAATCACTGGCAGCATGTCTCGTGTATTAATGGAGTTACCACAGGTGTTACAGTCACAAACAACACAACCACTGGAATTGTGCAACTTGTAATAATTCTAAGTAATTCAAGGTTTTCTAAGACTGGGTGATTAATCATATTAAAAAATTTCAGTTACAGAAGCTTGGATTTATTTTATTTATATGCCCCCCCCCCGAATATATTTCTCTCTGACTGAGGTTATAATAAAATTCAATAAAGTCCCCTTGAAAAAGATTTATTTTTCTAGACCAATAAATGCTTGATGTTGATGAAATGATTGTTCAATCATGTTAAATAATCAGCAGTTCATTTCTGTTATACTCATGATTATGATTTTTTTTTTGCCATGTTGGAGCAGTCTGCGTGCCTCTTTGTATTTTGTTTACCGGTAAGTTTCTGTTCATTTATTAAACAAAAGCAAAATAACTGCTGATCAATTTTTTTCTTTTTTTTTTCTTTGTTTCTTACAGTTGTCATGAATAAGGAAATCATGTCACGTGTGGTGAAGAAGAGGCAGGCGGACCCAAAGGTCGTCCAGTATGTCTGGGAGGCCATCGAGGTCATACGCAACCAGAAACAAATCGCAAACATGGACAGGATCTCAAAGTAAGTCCACTGCAGATAACACAGATGTAGTAATCTTATTTATGAACATAAATGGCTGTGTCAGCTCCCCAGTCAGTGTTTTAGGTCATTAAAGGCAGAGTGCGAAGACATTTTATCCCCTTAGGTCATCACTGTGCTAACATGTCATCGCTCGAACTACCTTCATGTTGATATGGTGAGCTGTTCGAATCATTTGTCTGGTTTGGTTCTTTGATGTTCCAGGGTGACCGATATTTGAAGCTCTTAGAAAAACTCTTCCTACTTAATCTTTAATCTTAATCTCTCTAGATTAAGATGTCTAGAATCTAAAAAGCTTTCAAATTTCTTTCTTTATTTTTATTTTTGTAGGGCTGAAACGGCGTCTCATCATTGTCAGTAATTTGTTTGCTTGGTCCTTTATTCCAAGTGGTAGAAAACGGTGAACATGTTATCAAGAACTTTTTTTTTTTTTTCACTACAAAATAATATCCAGCAGAAAAGCATCAACACAAGTGTTCCAATTTTTTTTTGATTGTTGTTTGTGGCAAAATAATTATCATCAACATAACAGATGCTTTTGTGCAGTTGTCGTTAATGTTGCCTTTGGCTTGTTATCGTATTCAAATGAGCACCATTTATCCTTGTGGGATGCCCTTGAGGGATTGTTCTTCATGTTTGTTTTTGAATTCATTTTAAATGTACCCAAAATGAAATGCGTCATACCTGTAATCACTTTGATCTACAGCTACAAGCCGTAATTACGTGTTTTCGTTTAATCAGTTTCTAAATGTAAACAGTGAAAACTACCTAGACCAAGATGATGATCTTAAAACAATTATTGTTAAACCGTCACATTCAAGAGCCTGCTCGGTGAACAACCGCGTCATTCAGGGATAGGTGGACTAATCAGTTATTATTGTAATAGATTCAGGTCTAGTTTGATGTCTTTTAGGACTGTGCGGCGTTTAGTTTTTAATCACTATAGTTTTTTTTTTCTTTTTTTCATGTGTTACATAAAAGATTTCTACTCTAAAGCTACGTCGTGTTTCTGCTTATTACGCTCTGAGTCAGGCAGCTCTGTCTGCAGAGCGAGACGGACCCCTGCTTCAACAATGAGTAATGAATCAAAGTTTACTTTAACTATATCTTACATATATCCTCTAACTTCAGTAATGCATGTGTGGCAGACGTTTCTAAAGTTTGATTTGTGGAAATAATACAACAAATATAAAAGCTGTTGATTTCTGACTGGCTTTGTCGTTTTAACGTGTTGATCCCAGTCTTAACTGATTCACTAAAAACCAGTTATATATTAACACTAATTAACTGAGGCTGGTAGACAAGCACCTTCCATGTTTTGTGACAAAGCAGTTTTGAGAGCAGAGTCTAGTGCATTTGTGTCTGAGTAGTTTTCTTGCTGGAAAGGGCTCTCACTTAGGTCAAAAAGCAGTGAAAATGTTCTTAATGCGGTGTGCGCTTGATTTGATGTGCGTATTTACGATGATTAAAATCTGTGTTGCTTGTGTCTGTGTCCTCAGTTGTGCACGGCTTTAGTTTCGGTGTTGGTTTCAGGGTTGGACGGGTGTAGCAGGCGCCTATCTGAGTGGGGCGCGTCTGCTACAACCTACTTTGGAACTATTACCGTCAGGCCGACGGTACAGGTCACATAAAACCAGGACAAACAGATTCAGGGATAGCTTCTTTCCCAGAGCTATCACCGTAGTAAATAAGCACAAAAACAATTGAACCTATTCCATACCGTCACTGTCATTATATTAATGCTGCTATCCTGTATATATTGTACATACTATTGTTTGAGTACTTACGATTGGTTTTTTTGTACTTTTTATATTTTACATTTATTATTGAAACTTGCACCAAGGGAGTGGCACTCCAATTTCGTTGTACTATGTACAATGACAATAAAGGCTATTCTATTCTATTCTACTTTAGTTGAGTCACTGAGCATCCCTTTATACAACCATATTTTCCAAAAAATTGCACTAGTGTAAAACTCAAACAGTAAAACTGAGCAGTTTAACTGAAGAGGTGAAACATTGTTTATGTATGTGAACAGTTGATCACGTTTTTCACATCTCAAAAACATTTTCAATATCACTGAAATGTTGCTGTGTCTAGGAGTGCTAGGTGTAATATGTTCCAGAGTGCTGCATTACTGTAAGCACCTTATGTGCTTCAGAAGACTTACTGTACTAAATTCAGTCATCAGTCACAATTACACCATTACTTACATTACAAACGTTCTTCAATTATATGCATTGTGAGTAAACAGGAAAAGAATTCAAACATGTCTTCTTCCTGTGCACTTGGGTATAATCAGCTGGAGTGCAGATTTAGACATTGTTTTTGTAACGTATTCCGTTACGTTACTCAATAAGAGTAATGTATTCTGAAATATAATATATCTTAATATATTATCTTGCTTTTTACAACTACACGAATGTACTGTTGCTGTGTGATTTATTACTGTTACTGAAGGGTTATTATTGTATTTACATGCTTCCAGCTCTCGTTTTTGTTCGATGACAACTCTTACTTTTCCACCCTCCTTTTTCTCCCTCCTCGCGCTCACAGACACATAACGGGTATGGCAGTCCATTCTCCCTGCAGCACGGACTACACTGCCCATGAGGCTACATGCTTCAGGGCGATGCCTGCAGCATTCTGCCTGTTAGCTTAGCACAACAACAAAAAGCCACTCTCTCACCCAGGAAACACACAGTCGCAAAGAGAGAGCGTCACCCTGTAACCATGGCAACCGTAACGCTGCCGCCTGGAACAACAGAACATAGCTGTCAAACAAAACCCAAACAGTCCTGACCCGCTACAATATGAAACAGGAAAAGACCGCTGTGTAATCCATTTATTTCAACAAAGTAACTGTATTCTAAATACCACCTTTTTAAACAGTAACTGTAACGGAATACAGTTACTCATATTTTACTCATATTTTGTATTTTAACCTCCTAGGACCTGCCGTCCACATATGTGGACATAACATTTTGGGTTATTTAGACCAAAATACTAAATTTTGCTCAACAATGGACTGATATCCACTAACGAGGACATTATTCTGCTACTGTTCTATCGAAATTTTAAACAAATATCCTCATATGTGGCTCTCATTTTTCTTAGAAACAAAAATCAGGTTTAAAAAAAAAAAAAAAAATTCTTTGTTTTTACATTCATCAGGTCCCAATATGCCCAGATATCAAAGAGAAATTAAAAATGCATGCCATGGAAGAGTTTGGGTCTTAGGAGGTTAAATACGTAACGGCGCTACATGTATTCCATTACTCCCCAACACTTTTAGGTTGGCGTCGACTCTGACGAAGCGTAAATAGAGCGGGGTCATTTTGTAGATCAAAGTCGTGTAAAATCGTTCTGGTTCACGAGGCTGTCATGCATCTTATTTTACCAGACAGGGAAGGATGCAGCTGCTGTCTGCCAGGACAGATGGGTCTCTGCACTAAAAATCTTAAAACCAATAGTAAACATCTGTTGAACATCAGTAAAACATGAACAATTAGTTTAAGTGGCTATTATTTCTGATAACTGTCTAGTACGGTCCTTTGTTGTGACATCGTTCAAGTTGGTTTCGTATAATTGACTAAAGTACGAGTCCCGGTTGATATTGCACACCCCTAGTCTGGCATTGCTGTTTCTATTTCACAGTTGGGGTTTTTTTTCCTCAAGCTGCAAAGGCAAAGCTTTGGGTGTTGTGTTGTGCCCTGTTTATACTGGAGGGCAAACCAGACATGGATCAATACCTTGATTGGCAGCTGTTAAGTTCTGACAGTCTCCAGCTGCTGCTCGCTCATTGCCGTTCTCGCCATGTGGTCAGCCCTCCCTCTAATTGCTTCGCTCCTGCTGTAGAAACCTTAAATCTGCAGCAGGTTGGGGTCACGACGTTTTAACCATCTTGGTTTTTATCTGCTGCGAGAATTCCACATTGTTCAGACTATGCAAATTGATGACAAATCACCCAAAGCAGACCTTGCTGATCAGTCATTCCTTTCAGTTGGCGGATGGAGCACAGACTCAATGAAACACTTGGCACATCTCTTTTCAGCAAGTTGGCGAACACCTTGGGACCTGGCGGCTTGCCAAATGAATACTGGCGGCGAGTGGGTGTTGTCATGGTAACGGCAAGCACTGGCATGCAACGGATAGCACCAGCTTTCCTGTACAACCTCCCCTCTCTTCACAGCCCCACTGCAGCTTAATTTCACCGTGTCGGCTTTGTGGCTATAAAGGTGATGGGTGATGTAGAAGGAGAACAAAGTTGGCGAGGCAGAGGCTAATCTTTAACCAGCCTATCAGGCGGCTTAGAATCAGTTAGTTACATGTTAACCAACCTAACTGCTAACTTTAAATACCCAAAATATGGGTTACAGTTAAATTTATAAAAATTGTTTTTATTCTATTGATCTAACAAAATAACTGTATCTGTTAAAATAAAGGAAAAACAACAACAAAAGATGCATTCCTTTGAATTCTTTGCTTTTGGTGTCTTTAATTGCTGTAAAATCTTTATATAAAATCCATGTCAGTTTGTTTGCCAACTTAACCAAACAAGGTGCGTACGTACACTGGAATGGGCTGGTAATTAAATCCAGGTGTGACTAGTCACAGATCAGCAAAGCTGGAGGGACGAGAGCTGGAATGATTTGTGGAGGAGATCTCTTAATCTGCAACTATGTTGTTAATCTGGCAACCGTTTTGTGCTTTATGCCAAAGCACCAAGCATTAGATGGTTCCATCTTTTTAATTGTGAATGTTTGCTGGCTGATTTGTTTCAATGTTGCCTCATTTGTGACAAATGAGTCAAAAAAGCTGTTTAAAAACTGATATCTGACATTTTAATTGACAAAATGACTGAAGTCAAAAGGGATTAAAGGAGCTGAATAAATTAAGCTTTTACTTTCCATATTGTACTATAGTAAAAATTAGACTAGTTGCACTCATGCATTGCTTAAAGTAGGACAGATATTAAGCTGGAAAAAAAATTTGTCATCCTGCAACATCATACATTTGATGCAATTTGAGATTAAAACTCGGTGAACTTAACAGGAAAAAAGTTGATTATTTTTAAGTGCTGCGGTTTGGAGGACGATGGTGTAGAGAGAGAGAGAAAGATAGAAATAGAAATGTCATGTAGTCAGTAGAGCTTCCGCTATCCTGGTCAGAGGACCCTTGTACATTGATTTCAGATCCTTTGGTAATACTCTCTGACTTGTATTCACTATCTATCCCCACCCCTGGGCTTATGCCAGCCGAACAACTCTTTCTGGAGGAAATCCTGTGGTCTGTCTGTTGGCTGACTGCCCCAGTAGACGATACATGACCTTGCTCGGAGAATTGTCCTACCAATCAGCGAGCAGCTGCAGGAATCGGCTTTGTAAATGTAAGCTCGTGAGAGGGGAAGCTGATGAAAAAGTCCTCCTCTGCTTGCAATTTTAAATACCACACGTATCCCTAATCTGTTTTCCGAAGATTGTAAATTAATTTATGTAGCTCTGGGGTTTTGTTGGAAAATTACAAAACAGTGAGACGGCTAATTTAAACATGGTGGGAAAAATGCAGCCTCTCCAACGGATGTGTACACGAATTAGAGCTGGTTTAAGGGATGAGAAAGGTGTTGGTCTTTGTCCCACCCAGCAGTATTAATCCAAGTATGTTTCTGCTGTGTTTTCCGCCTGCCTCGCGTTTTAAATGCTCATCTTTAGCCAGTATTAATTAAAAATGGCTGTCATTAGCACAGCTGCCTCTGATTTTCCTCAATTACATCTCCACTTCCGACTACGCAGGTACCTGAGCCGTGTGTTTGGCATGCATCCGAAGGAAACCGCCAGACAGTTGAGCCTGGCTGTGAAGGACGGCCTGGTGGTGGAGACCCTGACCGTTGGCTGCAAGGGCTCCAAGGCCGGCATCGAGCAAGAGGGATACTGGCTGCCTGGGGATGAGATGGTGAGCCCACTACAATTTATCAAGTTCACAAGCAGTTGTGAATTTAATGTCTGAGTTTGTGTTAATGGCCACAAATAGAAAGTAGTAGTTGGGTCTGCACAGCTGAGTGTTGATCTGACTGATAGCTGACACTTTTTAGCAGCCTGTAAGAGTTGGCAGATCGTATCGTTTCCTTACCGATCATTTTTAGCCCTGTGTTTTAGCTAGGGGGAAAATCTCTATAATCCTATAAAACCTATTAAAGCCATTGTCTACAATGAAAATATTTGCTGGGTTTTAGTAATGAATTTACAGCATGCACACAGTACGTCTTTTACTATGTTCACAGATGATATACAGGCACGTTCTTAAGCAGTAAGTGCCAAACAGCAGAGGTAGGTGGGTAGGAAGGAGTGGTATTTCAGACTAATACAAGGCTTCAATAATTATCGCTCAGCGTGCATGTGCAGAAAATACTCCATCAGCTTCTGCTGTCGTTTGCCTTGAGAAGGAAGCCATCTGCTGTGCAGTTTTATTGATAGACTTCTTTTGAAATTTGCAATACTTGTTTTATTTCCCCAGTTAGTAGTGAGGCAGTATTCGCAGTGTAGTGATTCTTACAGTCAGTCTGTCACAGTATCTGTGCAGAGTGCCCTATTTCAATTTATCACTGTCTGGGGAGAACCTTTGTGTATTTTTCCATCTGTATTTCAAAAGGCTGTGGTGTGCATTACTTTGCAAATGCAAGTGGGGGAAAAAGTATTTTGTGGCTGTTTTAATCCTACTGTTTTTGTTTCTTTAGGGTACAAAAACTGGCTGTATCAATGTCACACTTTACCTGTTAAACAACATTAGCATCACCAGTTATGAGTGAGCTACAGTGAAACATAATGCAGGAAAAACACAAATCTGTGATTTGATTTGATAGGAAACTAAGTTTTCTACTCTTTCTAAAACAACTGTAACTTCCATGTGCTCATGTAGCAGTTCACACTGACTTCAGATTTAATAGAACAGGTTTATTTGTTATGATTGCAGACCAGAGAAGAGTCATGGAAACATAGAAAGCTTGATAGATCTGGCTCTTTATATGTTGTGGGTCATCACAGAATACTTTTGTGAGTGGAGAAAGGCATGGGTCTCTAAGGGACATGACACTGAGGCTCCAGTGGAGCCCAGGTTATTTTAGCAGGACTTTTAAACACTACTCTCTGAATCACTTGCAATCACAGGATCCAAAAGCCGAGGGAAGCAAGGTAAGGGCTGCATCGTTATTTTCAAATCCAGGGTTTGTTCTCCATTTGCTCCCCTCATTTTCCCCTCCTCTCAACTAACATCATTCTGTGAGAAATCAGTTCTGCCACATGCAGTGCAGTCGGGGATTTGAGTGAATCTTTTTAAGCAGGCTGCAGAAAAGCTAAACAGCGTACAGTATGGTCTGGTTGGTGCAAAAGTTAGAAGCCGTTTAAAATGAGATTGAAAGCAAGAGATCGAGTCTTTGTGCAGTGCTTTTGACTGAGTCCACTTGCTGCACCGTAAATGAATTTATGCATCCGGTTTCCATTTGAAAATCATTCTGCTTGCTGGCAATAGAGTTCAGCAGTAATCGCACTGCCAGACATTACATGCTGTCATTCAGTTATGCTGTGAAAAGCTTCATGAAAGTCCGTTGCAGCGCTGTGTCTGCGTGGCCAAATTTCTTGCGGAAGTGATCAGTGATCTTTATGAAATATGTGCTTGCTACTTATCTACAGGTGTGTTGTTGCTTGATTTTGATAACACAAAGTCTCCTGGTGAAAAAAAAAACCAGCCAAACATACTCAAATATCAAGTTATGGCTTGAAAAGCAATTGGTGTTTGCTTAAACTCAATCAGATTCTCATGTGAGATGACAAGCAATGCTAGCATAGCCGCAGGTTGGTAGCAAGCATTTGTGAGTTTGTAGTATTTTGGTCTTGGTAGTTGTAGTTCTTCTAAGAACAGTGTGCTCTGCTGTGGTCTTAACTTCTGTCTGGCATGCTTATTTTCTTTTTTTTTTTATTTTTTCCTTCATTTTCAATTGATGAAACAGTGGAGGTGGGGGTGGGAGGGGAGCTGGGTGATTATGGTTTGTGTGGTTGTGCTCTTTAGTTTCCTCCGTGCCTGCTGCTAATAACACGGCCGACTGGTTCTTTCAGGTTAGTAATCACTCAGCGGACAGACCAGAGTTTGAATGTGAGCAGCACTCTGAAGCAGGGCCTAGATGGAGGCCAGTTCTCCCACCGCAGGTGCTTGGATTCAGTCCAGCTGGCGTGAGCTGTGTCCTCTGGTTGACCTCAAGATTTATTTGGTCCTCTAACAGATAACCATGGCATTTGCACAACAACATAACTTTCAAAAATAGCACAAATAGGTTCTTTAAAAAAATTAAAGTTCAGTTTTAAAAGCATTCCCTCAAGCCAGGCTGGATTAAATCCAGGTTCACCTGATCTTACAGGATCAGTTTTATTAAACGTCCCCTAAATGCTTGTTGATTATTGAAAGTTTGGTTATTAAACTGACTTAAATCTACTCATTTGATGCATGGTAATGAACATGATGTGATGTATTGATGCACTTTGACAGTAGTTACACACTGTAAAAGAGAGTCTACATGCACATTATTTCATTGCAGCTACTAACCCATTATTTTGACATCGTTCAGCGAGTTTCGCTGCTCACACACTGTTTTCATTCTTTAGATCCTCCCGAGCGAATTTCATTTGTTTTTGAAACTTCATTGAAAGCTCGACAGGCCTCTGAGTGGATATGCTCTTTGAGTTTCTTTACTGTGCCTAAACACTGTAACTAACATCACTGAGTGCAGGGTTTGCCATGGTGCTTAAGGGTGAGCCATCTCACATACAATTAATACACACAGGAAATGAAACACTTGACACCAAAAGAGAGGCTATTTAATGTGTCAAGATAAAAAATGTTACCATCAAATATTTTAGCAAACAACTTGAACAATAGAATAACTTTATAGAAGGATAAGATTTAATATTTGATGTGTCATTGCTATTAAATATGTTGATTTGTGAGATTTTAATTACTTAGGCGGGCAAGTAGCCATTGTTGCAATGTTGCCTCCCTAGCAAGGTTTAAAACGTCTGCACGCTATGAACATAGGCTCCAAACTGCTCTGATAGCTGGAAAAACTCAAACTTAGTGCTTCTCTCTGAGAATAAACATTTTACTTGGGCCTGTGGAGAGAGACAGGATCAGAAATGCTAACAGAAAGGACTTTGTTCGTCATAGCAACACAGACATTTTTCATTCACAGATATTCTTATTGAGCTTGACTGAGTTTGACGCGGGCTAGCTTAACATGGTAACATATGTAACAAAAGCCACTGCTTAGCTAACCAGCGTTAGCATCCTTTGATCCTCTGAGGCACTGAAATGGAGATAAATTATCTCAGTCAGCTCATTATTCTGTTAGTTGCTTTAACTGGGGCAACCAAAAAAACCATCAGCAGTGCAAACCCTTGTCAGGGTTTTCTACCCAACTAAGTAGTTACAACTACCTATTCAGTTGTCACTATCATCAGGCAGCAGTACAAACCATAGCTACTTGACATTGCATTAATGGTGGTACTGCTCAAAGGCAAACAAAAATGCCCACTGATGGTGCTGTAGTGATGGATCTGTGTTTGTAGGCTTGGAGTAAAGCCTTACAATGGAGATGAATCCTGGAGTTGTTTTTTCTGGGTCACAATAAGGCACGCTAGCCCTGCTGCTCGACCTTGCCCGGCTCTGTGGAGTGTCCCAGCTTGACACTGACAGTACAGAGCTGTTAACCAGAGTAAAGCTAAAGGCAGCCAACTCTCACTGCCTCGGTTCTTCCTCTATCGCTCTCAAAGCCCTCGCCTTGGCAGCTTATAGTCGGGGCACATTTCTCCCTCCAAAAAGCAAAGAAGCGCTTCACGGTTAAGAGAAGTCTGTGATTGGAACTCATAAAAGGCTTTTTTTTTGGGGGGGGAGTTGAACTTTAGCTAAGCACAGTTTTATAGTCGTATCTCTATCTTAGTGTTGGTGTTGCCGAGTCTGTATTCAAACGTTGTTATTGTAATAATATCTGTTGTGCTTGGGCCCAAATCTGTCCGCACTTCTGTTAAAAGTCACTTTGCTGAAACCACAGACGTCGTGTCCTTGGCTCACAGAGCTCTGGCTTTTTGAAGTCAGCCACTTGTCTTTCATCAGACAGTCCAACAATAGTGAAGTGGCTCTTGACACTCAGCAGAACACGAGCACCATCTCTCTGTTTTTCAAGTGTTTGTGTGGGTGAAGAGACTATTACGCTTTAGAAGTCCTTTGACGAATCGGTGCGTGGATTTTTAGAGTGTGTTTACATCTACGCGGACTTAAATTTTGAACCCTCCTTCAGTTCTGTTCAGCTGGGAATCTTTGAGGTTGTACTTGGTGTGAGCTCATTTTGTTCCCAGATAAACTTTGGACGAAAATATGTGGTCTGACCACGATCACTGCTACAGTGGTGAGATACTGTATGTGCCTGAAATGGCAATGTAGATGTGCAGGTTTGAAGCTGTGCATTACCACTGTGGGTTTAAAGCGAAGCGAGCGAGATGTGATAGACGGACTCTCAGCTTTAATTCAAGGGGTTCATTGAAAATTATGCCCCCCCCCCCCCCCCCCCCCAAAAAAAAAAAATCTTAAATTTTTGTTTTTTAAAGAATTTTTCAATTAATGATTTAATTTATTTTCAGCCCTGTTAAACACGCCATCAGATTTGTTCATAGATTTATTTTTTTAATGAATAAAATTATAAAATCAGCAATTACATTTTGTAATTTGTAATTAATTTGTGCAATCAGCTATTAAATGATTCCAATCTTTTTTAAAAAACGGATGTAAGTAAAACCTGAGGCTCACTTTCTGACTTCCTTTCCTCGTCTCCTTTGAGTTTATACGTCCTCAGTTCCTTATTTCATTCGAGTTCGAGGCAATACGACATCATCTCGATTTGGAGCCTTATTTTAAACATCGATTAATAATGATGTGTGGCATAACAACATTAGGGCTCCTTTGTTTGTTTGTTTGTTTTTTTGCTAGTTGATAAACATTCTTATTCACAGTTACAGATGGAGAACAGTATTTAATTGCTTAAACAAACAGTTGATCATAACTAGAACAGCTTATTCATAAAGTCTTCTTCCAACACTAATATATTTGTTTTAAACTTCACCAGTAAAAAGAGTTCTGCAAAGGATTGAGCTGTTCATCCTCAGTTGTAACTCCTTCAGTGAGCATGATGTCCTTTTGCTTCCCTGGCTCCTACAGATGAGTTTTAGGGATTAGGATATACTTTGATGCAGTGAGATGCATTTGAAGGTCCGAAAGAGATGCTTAAAAAAAATAGAAATGCGAAAAACCTGCAGGACAAATGAGTCCTGCAGGGGTTTTTTTATGGCTAGTTTCATCCCCTATATGAAGCAGCGGGTTACACTCCTGCACTTTCGATTTTTGTTACCGTCTTTTGTTTAAAGACTTGTCAGGATTGTTTAGGAAAATGCATTCTTAAAAAGATTTTCTTCAGTGTTGAGCAAGCAGAAGGCAAGCAGACCTCATCAGAAACTCTTTACTACTTTGTCATTGCTGCAGCTATTAGCCAGTGTGCTTCACCCCCCTCAAAACCTAAACTATAGCAGCACATGGAGAAGAAATCAAGAGAAACAGAAAAGCTGTTTTTGGGTTTTTTGTTTTTTTTGCGTTTCCTTTTTTTTTGAGCTGCACTCAGTCACGACTCCTGCTGGACCCACTGTGTCGGCAAGGTTGTGAGTGGGAGGAGTTGGACTCTTGACAGGCTGATAAGTACGTGAATTTCTAGTGCTTTTACTTCCCGTCTCGGCGCAACTCAGTTGACCTGCTGAATGCTACGGATACACCGTGGAATGCTCCTGCACATCATCCATTCACAGGCTGCTCTCTATGAACACAACTTTTAATTATAGTTCAATAAAAGCAGGAGGAAACTCCTTTCTGGTGACGTAGCAGGGGCTTCTTACTCGACAAGAATAACTTTAAGTTATCATATGAAAAATAAAATCACCCTCAGTGATTAGCACAGTATTTTCTATTTTCAGACTTTTGAGCTAAAGCTGAGAATCTGCAGTCTCGATCATTTCATTTCTAATCTGTTGCACCATCTTCGTGAAAACTGTGTCACCGGTCACAAATTGCCGGACTTGACTGTGTTACTTTTAGCAGGGAATAGAGGAGGATCAGCTGGGTGTTGGCTGATACAATAATATGGCTGAATTATATGGCGATAGCTGTATTGTGCAGTTCTACTTAAAGTCCCTCGCAGGGAAATGTTAAATGTTGCACATTAGCATAAGAAAACCAGATTACAGAGCATTACAGAAATTTAAACACGTTTGTGGTCCTACTAATGAGGATTGATGCCCGGCCCCAAGGCTAGCCAGTAATTGCCAAGAGAAGTACGGTAGCAGGCATTCATTAAAATTTAGCAAACCACAAAAAAGCAATTAAAACGTTTTGAAAAGGAAAGGTCGACAAAAATAATAAATTTAAAATTTAAGTATGCCAAATAAACCTTCACTACTTTAATATTAGCATTTGTGAAGCCTCTTTGTAGTTGTTCAACAGCTGCATTGATTTATAGATAAACTGCATTTTTGCCCTGCCGCTTCCCTGTTTGCGTTTATCTAGGAACAATCGAATGATTCCCTCCCGTAGTAGTGTTCATCACTCAGACCGTTCACCACATTCACACCTTGTAGGAACTCGGCACAACCACTTTGTTTCTTTTCATTCTTGTATATCCACAAAAGAGGGAAAAAGGCTTGAAGGGCTCTTTCTGAAAATCAGCTTAACATATTTTCTGAGAGGAAAGATATTTCCACCCAGATGATCTTACTGATTCACACTTTGAATCATTGACCTTTTACTCAGCTATCACAAGGACAGTGTTATTTGTCCAAATTAGCTTTTTTTGGGCTAAATGACTTCACTGCTGATGCACAGAGTGTGTCTCCATAATCAGATTCAGGATGAAAAGGTTTTTTTCCCCCATGCTATGTGAGGAAGTTTGGTCAGTGTGCATTTATAGAGGATTCCTGTAGAATTTTAATGAAATGATGTATTTAAAAGTTTCTGCTGCAATGCACTCGGGAAGCGAGTGTTCCTAATATTACAATCATACCACCAGCTATTCAGTCACATGTGCTAGAATCTATTTGCATATATTTTCTAGACATATCTGAACATGAGCAGCAAAAAAGCAGTAGACTATGTTACCTGTAGGTTACCAGTCAGTTTTTGTTCTTGGGGTTTATATCTGACCTGACTCCCCCGTGTCCTCTAGCAATAACTTAAAAAAAATTAAATATAAAATCGAAAGTGAGTCACATCGCAGACGTCAAATCAGGAAAAAGGACGAATAGGACCAATATAGAAATCTTGATTACGATGGCGCGCTAAACCAATAAAATTGAGGCTTTTGATGGTCCTTGTCAGTGCTGAGTAAACAGGTTGATGCTTCTCAGTGGGGCAAATCCTGACACTTTCAGGAATTAACTGGTCTCTCTGCTCTGTTGCTTGACATCCTAGTGAGCTAGCTTTAATCAAGGATGGAGGATAGGGAGAAAAAAAAAATCATTTCCTCCCCTGCTGTGGTTGGCGGGTTGGAGGGGGGGGGTCACCCAAACTTGTGCTTTGCTGTGTCTTCGCTGCAGGACTGGGAGACGGAGAGCCACGACTGGTACTGCTTCGAGTGTCACCTACCGGGTGACGTCCTAACATGTGACAACTGCTTCCGAGTCTATCATCTCAAGTGTCTGTCGGACGAGTGCAAGCCCAGAGACGGAGGATCTCCCTGGCAGTGCGTCGTCTGCAGGGTGGGTGCTCGAAGAGTGCAAGCACGTTCGTGAGAAAGTGAACAGATTCTGGGCTGTTTGATGATTAAGAATAAGGCTGGTCTTTACAAACAGATGATCCTACAGTCTTAGTCTTTTTTTTTTTTCACACATAGAGTCGTTTCTCTCCAACAGGATTTTATCTTTTAATATTTCAGGATATTGCCTTTCTAACAGCTGCCAGGGGCCATAATGACTTAATATTGAAATGTATTTCTATTACACTGTCAGAGCACTTCCTGCAGTGATGTGATGTCTGTTTTTTTTCTTTCTGCACATCATCAGGGAAGTAAAAAGAAGAACTTAAACAAACAGGAGATGTGTAAATACCTGCGCTTCATTGTCCAGCGTATGAAGGAGAGGGTGAGAACAGCCTGTACTTTTACCCCTGGTTGTTTTTGTTGTTGTTGTTGTCATCAAACCTAACTATGGAAATCCAGCTTACAAGATTTGCATGTTACAAATCCCTTTTCCTCCTGTTTCGTTACCGTAGTTACACATATACAGCTGTGGATGCTCACGCTGAGGTTTTTCAGTAATAAGACCGGCATATGTGCGAGAAATTCCTGTGAGCCAAAAAGTCATGCTTCAGGCTGCTCTGAATGCTTCGTTTCATCTCAGGCACGCGGCTCTGGCTGTGACATCAGAAGCCCCGCCCACCTAATGTTTAAACGGTCTACTCGCGAGAAGCAGCCGATTAGTAGAGTGCTGGCTTAAAAGGTGGACGGACGCGAACTTCAACTGAGGAGCTGCAGAAAAACTAATGATAAATATTGATTGTTTTCAAGTCCGAGAATAAAAATATGGAGCTGAATCAGTGTAATAGTAAAAAAAGGCCTCATTATGCAACCCTTCCTCATCTTTTCTCCCATTACGTCTCCATGCCCACACTCAGTCCCTCCATCTCCTCTCTCCTTTATCTTCCCCCCGTCTCCCTCTTAAAGGCATATTAAATCTCATCATTAACCCCGCATGCTGCCTCTATCAATGTAGACCTCCCGGGCTCCCCCTCCTTCATTACTCCGTCACCTTCCTCTAACACATCCCTGCTTTTCTACGTCAGACTGCGTTTTATCGTTACACCTCGTCTACGTTGCAGGCAGTGGACCTGAACAAAAAAGGCAAAGACACTAAACATCCCATGTACAGACGACTGATCCACACTGCACTGGACGTCTCCAACATCCAAGAGGTAACAGTGGAGCTCTGCGTCATCACAGCTCTGCTTACATTTGTCTGATTAAGTATATTTGTGTTATTTTCACAGCCATTTTGACCTTCACTGTGCAGAGGCTGTGATTTCAAGGCTGTTTTCAGAATCATTTACTGGGTTCTCCTAACATCTGGGTTGTCAGGCTTGTTTCTGTGAGCTGGATTTGGACATCAGTTAGTTTAGAAGCTGATTTTTCTTTTCCACATTATTATTATTTTTTTCAACAGACCCGGAGGTAATCTCTGTGAATTACATTGAAGCCCCTTTTTTAACTTTGTTTTAGTCTAAAAACTTTCCAGGGTCCAGAACTTTGAGTTCATCCACTCCGGAGTGGGTTCTGGCATCGTGGTATGAAACTGTAATTTCTCCGCTGAAAAGCGAACGCTCCAGTGAGCTCTCTGAGATGACTATTGATTAGCTAATCAGCTTGTGATGGGACTAACACCCTTGTCAAGCTATTCTCAGGCTGTGAGGTGGAACCAAGTATGTGCACTGGAATCTATTCTCAGTATTGTCTAATATTGTTCTGCTCCGCTTTCAAAACTCTGCTACTTTAGCATGGCATCTCATCAGTGCTAGAAAGACTTTGGACTCACATAGGTACCAGCGTTTGATTGGGAAGATCAAATTCCTCCCCACAGAAACTGACTCTGATCACGTGGGGCAAACATGAAACCTTAAATGTTAAAAGGAACACTTGTTACATAGTATTATGTACAGTTCAGTGATGCAAACACATAACACAAGAAAAAGTTAGCAAGATGAGGAATGGCGCTATGCAAATAAATTTGACTCGACTCTTAAGTACTGGGAATGGTTTGCAAATAACCATTTTGCAAGATTTGTGCAAATTTAAAGGAATAGAAAAGTGGAGTCTTTGGTGTCTGCAGGTCAGACAGGCAGGGCTGTGCTGTGGTAAGGGGTGCATCACATCCAGCTTCTGCCAAAGCTCTGTGTGTGTGTGTGTCTGTGTGTGTCTGTCTGTCTTGTGTATCACTCACCTAACACACACTCAGCATGTGAGTGGACTCTTCGTCCTCGTTCTCCTCCTGAATAAATTTCTTTTCAATATTTGTGACTCTTTCAGAATCTGTCTGAAGGAAAGTACAAGACTTTTGAAGAGTTCAAAGCAGACGCTCAGATGATTGTTCACAACACTGCCATACTGTACGGAGGTGGGTTCAATGTGTCGCCACATACTGGTTATGAAACACACCGACCTTAGATTGAGGAGTTTGAAGTAAACCCTGTTTCCTCTTAACAAAAAGCAAAAAAAGTTCCCAAATGTTGACTGTTTTGTAAAAAGAGTGAATCTTACAAGAATTCTATTTTAATAAAACAAATATTAAATTTAGTGTTAGTGTGTTTTAAATGTTTGAATCAATAAATTGAATGCATGGAATCATTTTTGGACAATTTGACAGCCTGTCCCAGCTGTGGTGGGATGAAAGTCGGGGTACACCTGGACATTTAAGTCCCTTTAATCTGCCTCGCTTCTGAAATGGTTTTCTTTTTGTTTGTTTGTTTGTTTTTGCTGCCTTAAGATCTGTGGTTAATTCTAGCTTTAGACAATTTCGCCTTGTTTTAAAAAAAAAAACAAAACTGAATTTTGTAGCTTTTATCAGAGGATGAATGTCAGCAAGTGTCAGACTGAGACTGTATAAGTTGTTGGGGACATTTGATGTCCTCACACAGAGGACAGGATTTGCTGGTGGTGGTGCTGAAGTCATGTGACTGTGGCCCTGGTTTGCTTATAGCTTAACATTAGAGAGTTTTACTTGTTATGTTTGGCTAATTAACACACCGGTAACACGTGTCGAGCTTTTACGGCTCAACAAAATTTTGTTATTTGATCATCTGACAGCCTGAATCTCAAATTTTAAACGAGGAAACAAATGCTTGTTTTTAAATAAATTCAATGAAGCTTTAGAGAATCGTCTCCACGAGCTGAACTCATTAGGCTAAAAAACAAAAAAGAACCATAACAACAAGATGACTTGCAGAACATTATTAAACCTCACAATTTCTCCTTGGATGTTCATTAAAATATTGTTTAACAGCAGCGCCTGCTGGGTTTGAATTCAGAGTGATCCCAAAAACCAGACTGAGTATCAAACCTGGAGTTAACACCAGAAACCATTAGGTTTACTATCACTACCCAAAGTGTTTCATGTCCTGATGTTTTAGTTGAGGTTTGGGATTTTTCTTGTATTAACCTTGATGTGACCAGACTGAGAGGTTTTGCTGTCTTGTTTTGTATGTTGCAGTTCACAGCGACCAGGCCGAGATTGCACGGTTGCTCTTCAGTGACACGTGTCACGAGGTATCGTCTTTTTATCGTTTCCTCTTACACTCCAGTTTGGAGTTCATCGCGCAGCTCCTTTGATTAACTTTAATTAGTGACAAGTTGAGATGTGTTTTTTGGGACAATGAGCACTCCTTTGTCTCTTTCCTCCCACTCTCTCTGTCTTCCAGTTGAATGAGTTGTTGCTATGCAAGAACTGTTTCTACCTGTCGAACGCCCGGCCCGACAACTGGTTCTGTTATCCCTGTGTGAGTATAAACAAAGTGGCTTCAACAGGCTAAATTCCCACTTTATTCTTTTTAGCAGCAGAAAAATAATCTTTATTCGTGCAAATATTTGTGCTGACGGCAGCTGAGAAATGCAGCTTTACTGTGCGCTGAATGTCTGTTGCATTTACAGAAGGATCTCTGTAAATGAGCTGATCACGTCTGTTGCATCTTGTTCCTGATAAGTTTTCTCTGTGTTGCGTGGCAGAGCCCCAGCCATGACTTGGTTTGGGCCAAGATGAAAGGTTTTGGCTACTGGCCAGCCAAAGTCCTGCAGAGAGAGGACAACCAGGTGGACGTACGCTTCTTTGGACATCAACACCAGAGGTTAGCACAACTATAACAAAGCACAGCATGACTTCTCTGATTGTTTGTTTTCAGACAGCGCCGCATGCCGTGACTGTTTTACACCAGATTCTTACTTTAAATTACTTTTAAAATCATTTCTCAACACTAAACTGAAGTTGAATAGAACTTGAAACCTGTCAATCGTAATGGTTGTTCTTCTTTGTTGGCCTGCAGAGCGTGGATCCCCTCAGAGAACATCCAGGACATCAAGGTGAGCGTGCAGCAGCTGCAGGTGAAGCGCAGCAATGGTTGGAAAAAAGCGTGTGAGGAGCTGGAGGTGTACCAGAGCTTCCTGAAGGAAGGACGCTTCTGGAAAACGAAGATGGAGGACGGCAGCCCGCCACACCAACAGAGTCAGCGGCAGCAGCAGGAGGAGGGCAGCGTGAGGACGGACAGGATGGAGCGGACGGACGAAGCCGAGTCCAGCATCTCCTCCACCAGCAATGAGCAGGTCCGCCATGTAAGTGGAGCCATCACGCTTTTAATCCCCTTTTCTACTTTGTGAATTACAGGATAAGATGTTGGAGGCCAAAGACGGTCTTCATGGGGTTTTGATTTCCGTTAGTCTTCCACGTCTGCATACTTCCTGTGCTTTCAAAAACCTCTGTTCGTTTTCTTCGGGGTTGTTGCGGCAGCAGAGAAAGCAGAGATGGCCTGACCTCCCTCTCTCCAGCTGTCTACTGAGCTCTTCCAGTGACATGCTGAAACATTCACCTCTCCAGTACACCCTGGATGGGCCCAGTATCAGTTGTACGCCTGGAAACAATCTTTTTGTTGTTTCTTACTTTCAAAAATAGCTTTTTAATGTTGTCTCTGTTTCAAAGCCCTCCTTAAAACTTAATGAGGTTTCTTTTTTTTAAAAAGTACAAAAGCCAGTTTTGAAGCTAACATGAAGGCCTGGAAGGTTCTCAGTTTCCCTGGATGAAAAGAGCAGCATTAACATTTTTGACCAGATAGTCGAACCTCTGGGAATAAATGCTTTGTCCCTTTTTGTTTCCAGTTTTCGTCATGTGAAAACTATGACAGTTGACCCGGTAATGTTCCAGTTTGTGTGAATGAAGTTGTTTGAGGTTTGGGTGTGCAGTGTAGTTTACAATGTTTCTGCAACAATGTAGTAGTTCAAAAGAAAAAACTAAGTTCCTCACAGCTCTGCGTACTAGTATAGAGTCAGTAGTGACTTTATACTGTGTTGCTGTAAAATAAATGCACTGGCCCATATGAGGACATGCTTTCTTTAAAAATAACAAGTACATAACAGGAAAAAGCTTAGTTTATATCCTAATCAGGTCTAACTCGTCACAAAGGGCTAATAAGTTTCTACACAGTACCCAAAGATGCAAAACATGAAACATTCACAACTTGACCTTGAGTCGTGTTTACACTTCCTGTGAGGGTTTCTCTTCTATAGCACCTTTTATATTTAGAGCGACCACACGCCTCAAACTCGTCCTAAAACGCTTAAACACGCCGAAGCGACAGGTAGTTTGATCGTAAACTTACCAAACCAAAAGCTGTTGCATTTAAAATAAAAAAAAAAATAAAAATAAAAATAAAAAAAAGTTACGGAAAACACACACAATAAAACTTTAACACAACTTGGCACTAAAATAACCCAACTCGGGTAGATTAGACTAAAATAAAACAAACAGTGCCCTCTGGTGGCTGAACTGCTGCATTGTTGGCTGAGTGTTTTGTAATTTTCCGAGTTCTTTTGGATGCAAATCCTTAAATTATGAGGCTAATAAAACATAAATCATACTGACACAACTATTAAGGACACATGGAAACAAACTTGAATCGGATATTTTCTATGGAGCAGTAACTGTAATGCTTAAATCGGTTAATACATGAATTATACACTTAAAAAGCAGCTATAACAATTTTATTGACTTAGACTAATTTAAGGAACTCGGGATCTAATAAGGGATTTCTCATAAAACAAAACAAAAATCTACCAAAACTAATTGTGAGTACTGATTTAGACATGATGAGAATCTGTGAACTGTTTAAAACGGTCTTTACCAGCCTTTAAAGGTTATTTTTAAACTACTTTCTTTAATATCCTTACAGCTCTTTGTTTCCATCTTTTCTGTCATCATTTAAGAAAGCCTGCTGGGACGCCAGCGTACTCACTGATTATTGACCCTTTCTGTTTTTTTCCCCCAGCTCAAAGGCAGCCAGGAGCCCAAGGCGAAGAAAAGCCGTCGGACTCACACGGTTGAGCCCAAAGAAGAAGTCAGTGTAAGCAGCTGTTATATATTTTCTGTTCTTTGGCTGCAGACTGATTTATAACCTGATGCTATATGCTAAGTACATGGCATGAGCGTGAGGGTGGAAATATTCTGATTTGGGGTTATGTAGAGGGGACACATGACATCTCACTAAATCCCAGCAAGCTGTGGGTGCAAATGTTGTGCAGGAAAGTGAAGTAAAAGAAATGAGTGGGTTCTTCAGGGCAGTGATCAAAAGCAGACTTTGAAATCCAGCATGAACCACTTCAGCATCGCTTGAAGCGATCCGCAGCAACGAGTGGGTGGAAATTTCTAAATCAAGAATGCAAAAGCTCCTCGGTGGTCGGAACAAACATTTGCAGACAGACGGGGTTTGTGCTCAAATTGCTTGAAGTTATTTTTGAGGAATAATTTTTTTTTCTCAAAGAGAAATCCAGGTTGATACTGATACGTCAGATTTTGTCTGTCCTGGATTGGAGCTGCAAGCTCTCAGCTCTCATGTTTTCTGGTTAGAGTGGCTTACAGTAGTTCCTGCTCAGCTATAACCAGCTGCAGGCCAAGATGGAGGAATCTGTGTGACAGCTGGCACAGAAGCATCCTGCTGTCACTTCTTCTAAGAGACATCACATCCTTTCCCTTAGGACCCGGAGCCGGAGATGGAGGCCGTCAGCTCCAGCCAGGAGATCCCGGTGTCGTCGGCACCGCAGCAGCCAGAAAAGCTGTCGGTGTCCACGCAGACCAAGAAGGCCAACGGGGGGTCGCCGCGCACGCTGCATCGCGGCACGCAGACCAACAGCGATGGCGCCTGTCAGAACATGTGCCACGAGAAGTACACCAAGGTCTTCAACGACGTGAAGGAGATGATGAAGGCCGACAACAAGAGGGAGACGGAGAGGGTCATCAGAGAAGCTCTGGAGAAGGTGCGTTTGTATGAAACGACTCGGGTTTGTCTTCTAATGATGGAGAGCACTTTGGACCAGTTCCAAACGTAAGTGTGCGTGTTCTCTACAGCTCCGTGCAGAGATGGAGGAGGAGAAACGCCAGGCGGTGAGTAAGGCGGTGGCTGGAGCTCAGGCGGAGATGGAGAGGAAATGTAAGCAGGTGAAGGAGAAGTGCAAAGAGGAGCTGGTGGAGGAGGTGAAGAAGCTGGTGGCTCAACACAAACAGCTCATCTCCCAGACCAAGAAGAAGCAGTGGGTGAGTTCAGTTAACCGAGAGCTTAAAGTGTGCCTGAATATAGAGAAGATTTCTTCTTTTATTAGTTATAAAAACGCACAAACACAATCTTCAAAATTTTTTTTTTTTGTCCAAGATGATTTTCACAACCCAAAGAAATCCCAGTGTCAGTGATTTAAAACGCAGATTTAAGGTCATCACAAGAAAAAACCTGGAACCAGTGTATTATATATGTTGTTGTATTATTATTATTATTTTTATTATTATTATTATTATTATTATTATTATTATAGCTCCTTTTCCATTAGTACCTACTTGGAGCCCCTCAGTTCGCCGCTGTCTGAGCAGGTACTGAAATGTGACGGCGTCAGCCTGCATGCCACCGATTGGCTGGTCAGCAGCGTCACTCAAGCAGACATGCGAGCGTCTGGTTCTCTAAACCGCCATTTTTGAAACCCAGCTACGAGGGAAAAGGCTACAAAAAATGACGCCATGTTCGCAGAATCTGACGAAAATTCACAGACAGCAGCGGGTATATTCTCACCTCGACGTCCACCTTTGCGTTCGAGCCACATATTAAGTCGTGTTGCTATGACAACGACCACATTAGGAGGTACTAAATTGTAACGGAAGAACAGTCGATCAGAGTTGAGTCCTGGCGAGCTGTGGCGAGTCGATCCGAGTAGGCACTAATAGAAAAAAGCAGCTGAGGTCTTGTTTACCTGTTTTTGTTTACCTTTGGCTGTTTCCTGTGCCTGCAGTGTTATAACTGCGAGGAGGAGGCCATGTACCACTGCTGCTGGAACACCTCGTACTGCTCCATCAAATGTCAGCAGGAGCACTGGCACGCCGACCACAAACGAACCTGCCGCAGGAAGAGATGAATGAACAAGCCCCGCCCCTACCCGACCTTACACAGCACGCCATTGGCTCAGTCCTCGCCTCCTCCTGTCAGTCAGTGTCTACAACAAACACAAACACTCTTCTCCCTCCTGCTTCTCGACTTGCCTTCCTGAAAACTTTGTGGACCCGATGGTTTTTTGTGCGTGCCGAGCGGTTTTGTTTCTATTATTTAATGTACCCATTGTATTGATTTTACTTTCTACGCTTTTATTTTTTCTGAACAGTGAACAGTTTGTTCAACAGCATGGCTCGAACGAGTTATGACCTCTTGTTTTTTTTTTTCTTCTTCTTTTTCTTTTTTTTTTTTTACTGAAGTGCTAATTTTGTGTTGGAGAATGTGTTATTTAAGTGTGTAGGAACAGGTGAGCATTAACTGAATACATTTTATTACCTGACTTTTTAAAAGAAACCTTTTTCTTACTGTAAATGCAGCAAAGCGCACGCCGTCGATCCTACAGAACATTTAAAAAAAGGTACCGTAAGCACCATCGCAGCATCAGACTGACTCCGCTTTCATACAGAAAACCGATTTAAAAAGAAAAAAAAAAACAACAAAAAAACATTAAATTGTGGATTAAAAGGCTCGCTGACTTTAATGCAATTTATTCTTTTCACGAATCGATTGCGGTGGATAGCACCTTTTACCATTTTTATCGAAAATTTTATTGTCCTAAAGTCACTTATTGGGAACAGGGTCAAAAAGTCGGCTTTAAAAGATGCCGACCAAAAAAATAAATCTTCCATGAGAGATTTTTATTGTAATTATGCACATTTTTGGTTTCTTTTTTTGGGGGGGACTGGACTGTTTTGTTTGTTTTTTAATGAGTTGGATGAAACCAGGAAGTTTTGAGTTTGTACTGAAGCCGAGGAGATGTACAGCAATCTTTCCTGAGCTGGATCTTAGAGAGGTTACATGATTTGACAGTTTTGTTGTTGGGTGGTTTTTTTTTAGTTTTTTTGTTTGCACATTTCATTTTCTTAACAACCCAAATGCTTGTAATATTGCCAAAAAAAGTCGCACCTTTTGATGAACCTACCTGAGAACATCTGGCGGCGACTCCTCTCCTCTCTTCGCCCTCCTGCAGTGTATTTAAAAAAGGAGAAAAAAAAAAAGATGTATATTTTCCGGAGCATCATCGGTGTCATTTTTCTAGTGACGTACACTCGAGATTCCTCATCATTTCTTCTTTTTCCCCCCTTTAATCTGAAGTGACTAGCTATGAGACTCTTTCACTGCGTATGCTGTAGTTGGTGGTCGGTGCCTGTTTCTTCTTCTCATCCTCTCACCCAGTGAGGCCACATGCATGTAGATAGTTTCATAGTTTTTTCATTCATTAAGGGAAAACAAGCAGGAAAAAACGACCAGACGTCTGGTCTCCATAAAGAAGTGATAATGGATGGACCAATATAAAAAATATGCAAATATGAATGATCAAACTTTTTCTTTTCCTCCCCCTGTGCTCAGTGTTGATGTCTAATTACGGTGCTTAGAATCACTTTTTTTTTTATTTAAATTCTTTTGATGGGGCAATAAAATTGCCAGTTTTTAATGGATTTTTTTTTTGTTTGTTTGTTTGACTGTTTCTTCAGTTATGAAAGATGAGAGAAACTTGCTTTACCCCAAGTTGCCTTTTTCCTTTAACATATGAAAAATAAGACGCCGTGAATTCTCACATGGTGGGCAGCCCTGTAGTTTCAGTGCTGTTGGCTGTGAACGAAGCCTCCATCCTTGTATGCACTACGTGCTGTGTTTTAGCAGTCGAATGTTTGAAGAGATCAGCTTTCTCCAACAGCAACATGCAATATTTGTCCCAATGATCACCAGCTAATCAGGCTGTTACACTTTATTCTTTTGATTTTTTTCAAATAACAATAGAACATTTCTGTAACCTTTTTGTTTGTTTGTTTTTTGTTTTGTTTTTTTAAAGACAAAAAATAATTGTGGGGGTTTGCAGCTGTGAGTCATGAAAAGCTACACCAGTAGAAAATATAGAGCTGAATTGAGTTTAACAAGTCCGGTAAAGTGCAGTGAACACACCGACTCTGTTAAATGGGCCCGATTAAGTAAAACCCATTTAACAAAGAAGATTTCTGATGTAACAAAGTGGTTAAAACTTGTTACTGTGCTGGATGTTTTCATGTTTGTCTTCTTTATGAAACATCTGAGCGGTGCAAAAACACTGTCATAGAATCCTTATTTAATGTAGTAATTGTGACAAAATGCAACAACACAAACTAAAACTGAGCTTAAAATAACCTCTTCACTATAAAGTGCCTGTTTTGTTTGACCAGTTCACACAAATACTAAATAAACTACATACTTCTTACTTCTGTTACTTAAAAAATTTTTTTACAAAAACACTTTAACTTTAACAAAAAGGTCAATTTATTCACCAACCCTCAAAAAACGATTTGGTAATCAACATTTACTTTGTGATCTGCACACTTCACTGCATGCTACCATGTAGGGCGACATTTTTATGAGCTCTTACTTTTACCTTGAACAGCTTTTATTGTGAAATTGGAGGAAATGCATTTCATTAGCAGGAAGTTTGATGGGTAGACTGGTGTAGCTTTTACGTTTCTAAGAAATTAATCAAATCAAGATCTCGAATGTCTGCAGCAACAATCTCAAATATAACTTTTAATGATTTTAATTTTTTTATTTTTTTTATTTTATGATCTTTTTGACTTTTTTGTGGGGAAACTGCATTCGGTGTGGAACTAATCAGGAGACACAATTAAGACTTCGTCACCAGAGACGACTAAGATTTGTTGTCCCTGTGCAGTAGTTGCTCTGACAGATTGAAAGTGTGTAACACACAGACACAGCCTCACTAATGAGATGAATTCATTGTTGATTTTACCGTTTACTGAATTTGTTGATAATGAACCTAAACCGTGATTTTTGGGCTGCCCACTATTAGAGAATTTACGGTAACGGTTGTTCCTCTGAAACGTCCCTCAGACATGAAAACTCATTAAATCCTTTATGATGTGATGTGTGCGTTACTCCTGTCATGTTCTCATAGCTCACAGTTCTCATCTTCAGTGCACTACGTGTAAATAAAACATCCTTCTGTCCCCTCCGCCATCTTATTTGTACATTGTAAATGATTTTTTCCCCCCTGCGGATGACTGTTAGTTGTAGTTTTTTACAATCATATCAGGTGTGTGTGTGTGTGTGTGTGAGTGTGAGAGAGAGAGAGATTTAGTTATTGTTCTTTTAAGCTTCTTCAGTGTGTCTCAACATTTCAGCATCTCTTTTTAAAGCCGACCGTTTTCCGAACCGGAGGCGGGGTTTGTGTTACACGTGACCTGCGAGGCTGCAGCTTTGATTTTTATTTTTTTTTTTCTTATTGTTTTTATATTTGTCCATCCAGCCATGAAGCTTTCGACGTGATTTTTATGTTAAACCTTTCTTTTTCTGGCCACGTGTAAAGCTTTGATGCCATTCCAGTTTGCATTTCTGCTTTTTGAACTGCATGAGTAAAGGTGTACCTCCAGCTCCTCGTTCAGTTTCTTCCCCTCACGTAAACAAAAGAAAAGGCGTGATTGCACTCCTTCAGAGTAACGCAATATGACAATGATTTATATCCCCCCTCTCGATGCTGTTTTCAGCTTGAATAAGAGTGAATCGATCAAATTGTCCAATCATATTTGCCTTTTCGCTGTTCTTATTTCGGGGTATTTTAGTACATACTGTGTACTACATGGATCCTCTTTGTACTTTAAGTACTTTTAGCAGGAATAAAATCAGTGTAAAGGTTTCTTTGTTCTCACTTCCTGTTGTTCTGTCCATATGTAAACTTTTACTCGTGGCTTAACATTTTCTATGCTCTTTTGTTTTCTCCCTTTTTCTTTGACACTTTAGCTAGCAATATGTATATAAATATATTCTATGTGCTAACATGGAGGAAATAAATGTATCAACAAGTTCTCCAGAGTCCGTTTTGGTTTCTTTTGAGGATATGATGCATTTCATAATGCAGGTTGTATCTAAGAAAGGCATTTTTACTTTAGTTTAATATTGTTTACCAGTAATCAGTTACTCTGTCTGATGCTGATTAACTGTAAATAGTTCCCATTTAAAAATGACTGTTTCTTTAAACTCAGATTTCCAAATGTGGCTGAAGGAAAAACCAACATCAAGACATTAAAGGTAAGAATGATATAAGTGATTCCCACGTCAGTAATATTTAGGTGATCAGTATTAAGAGTTTAGATAGCAGCAGTGCACAGAACAGCAAATGTGCAGCACTTTGCAAAACCCTTGGCCCACCGCTCATTTCTTTAGACTTTGCTTTTGGTTTGGTTGCAGTGGTTTATTGAAATGAAAATGCACTATAAAAGACTAAAAGAGTTTGTACGATTCTAACGAACTTGGAAGTCTTTGTTTGAACACGTGTTTGGTATGACCACCTTTATTCTTCATCATTACCTTTTGCTTTGCTATCCAGACGTGATTTTACTGCACTGGAAAAGTGTTTGGGATCACTGTCATCGTGAAAATAACCCGATGGTCGTGCTTGGTGGACAAAACTGAGTATAAAATTTGTGTTCTTATTGACGAGATCTCGAACACCGCGGGCTGAAGCAGCAAAAATTCACAACCGAGTCTCCTGTTTTACAGATACTGTTGTACCTTTTGTCCTGACGGTGATTTGAACCAAACTTTCACGTTTGGATTCATTGTTCCATCGTGATGTAGTGCAACTAATAAGCATTCACACATTCACACTCCAATGAACGCATCGGAGGGCAATTTGGGGTTAGTATCTTGCCCAAGGATATTTGGCATGCAGAGTGGTGGTTCGATTCCTGGCTCCTCCAACCTTCCAATCAGTAGCTGATCTGCTCAGTGTTGCCAACTTAGAGACTTTGTCGCTATATTTAGCGAGTTTTCAGAGCCCCTTAGCGACTTTTTTTCTAAAAAGCGACTAGCAACAAATCTGGCGACTTTTTCTGGTGTTACTGGAGACTTATGACGACTTTTTGACGTGAAAGCGCGTATCGCTTTCACTCTCAACCGTGCCAAAGCGCTCACGGGCGGAGGATAGTCCTCCCCCAGCTGCTATCAGGGCAGGAGATGTTCACCCATGCTTCCAAACTGCAAATGAATCGCTTATGAGCAAAGCCGCTGCTCCGCACTGACTGTAACGCAGTCAGTTCTTCTTTTACTGTTATGCTGTTTTGTGGATCACAAGGTTTAAAACTACTTATATATATACACACACACACACACACACACACACACACACACACACACACACACACACACACACACACACACACACACAGTAACTCCACCAGAGTGCCAATCTCGGGTCACTTTTGCCAGTCCAGGCCCGGATAAAGGAACAGGGTTGGAATTGTGACATTAAAAAAATAATAATTGCTAAAAGAAATTTAATTTGTAGTTCTAAATAAATTCGAAATTCGTTTAAGACGTTTTTTACTCACTCTGTCTCTTCCACGATGTTATTTCTCTCTCCAACAACAATGTAGGTTACAATTACATTAGCATGACCAATTATGCAAATTAGGCGATGACATCATTTAGTGACTTCTAGCGACTTTTAAGACAGCCAATAGCGATTTTCCTTACTGAGGAGTTGGCAACACTGGATCTGCTCCACCACCTGAGCCACAGCCACCCCAACCGCTATCCGATTGTTAAGTGATGACGTGACGAATCCTACTTCCGGGCCTAAAGCAGTCTGCGTTCAATATGGCTTTTGTGTTGCTAACATGTTTAATGTTATGTGTTTTCTTCTATTTGATCTCAAGAAGCTCCTAAAACAGTCAGTGATCACTGTTGACCTCCCTCGGCTTTTATTACTGCTAATCATTTATTTAAGCTCAGTTTTTAAAACCTTAGGATGTAACTACAGCCCAGCCCATGCAGCAGTATATGAATGACTAACCTCGTATTGTGGATGGATTATCTCAGTTGTTCTCCTGGCTGAAGTTTGGTCCTTTTACAGCATCCTGCCATGCGATTACATTTGTTCCTGACCACCGAGAACACTCACGTTAACTTTTATCAAGTGGAAAAAAAAGTTAGCTTGTTTATATTATGCTAACATAGCTGTGTCGCTAGCGGTCACGTAGCACATCATTATATACCAGCTAGCCCAACTTCAGTAACCCTACAAACGTCACTGCTGTTTAGTTTTCTGTCTTCATTTATGCTGGAAGTGATAACAGAGCTGTACGTTTTAATTTGTTTCCAAAACCCCGCAGTCAGGACATGCTATATTGTATTTAGATAGAAGCTAGTGAGCTAACTTCCTGCTAACTTCTAACTCCGTTAAATGTCAAATTCAGTTTTCATGGATGCCTGGATGTTAAACTCAATTGTTACACCTGGTAGAGCAGAACGCTGATCATTTTATTAAAGATGAAAGACTTGAGACAGTTTTTCAACTCTCAGTAATGCCATAGTGATCGTTTGATATATGGACCTGCAGCGGAGTTTAGGTCCAGACATGGCTAGTGACGTCAGACTGAACAACCGGATGGTTGGCGTTTTTCATGGATTGAGGAGGGAACAGTGTTTTAGCAACAAGCTGCTAGCAAAACCCACAAGAGCACCCCAAAAGATAAAGGCTCTTTGCTAAGTTGTGTTGCTGGGAGAACTGTAGCTCAAGGCCACTTTAAAGAATTAAACATGTTTGTCTCCAAAATACAGAGCGACCTGCGCGACTTTTGCACAATACTATAGTTTCATGTTGTATAGCTTCTCAGATGTAATTAAGAATGTGGAATATTCATGAAAGTTTTCAATCAGCAACATTTTAAAACTCAGGAATCACCGTGTGTGATGCATACAGCAACAATGTTGCAGAACAGTAAATAAGACAAAGATCGAATTCTTGTCAAAATTGTTGAAATGTTTATTTAACTGAAAGATTTTATGTCAACTCAAATAAGACATTTTTTTAACCTTAAAAAAAGGGACATACATTTTGCCGATAAAAGAAAGGAAAAACAAACTCTGAAGAAAGTGCTTTTTTTACTTAAAAAAAATCCTGGCATTGAAACTAGAACATTCTCCGCCAAAGACGATGAAGAAGGCCCCCCTGCTCCGACCTCCCCGCAGCTCTAACGAGTTAAAGGGTCTCTGGCAAAAACGCCTTTCTTCCTGTTGTGACATCACTGTATGAGCCCTGATTGATCAGTCCGTGTAAAAATATGAAGGACTTCCCACTTTGATATTTACAACTGCCACTTTGGGGTGATTCGCCTTTTCCGAGCCGGAGGTGATAAAATGAGTCCAACGGGCGCTGCTGATGGTCTGTCTGAAGGAACGTTTCGTTCCAGCTGTGAGAGTTTGAAAAGCGACAGATGTTCCTACTTCTGAACATTTTAAAGATCAGTAAACCTGTTTGTTCCCAGAGAAACGTGACGCGTGAAGAGTTCTGACCCAAAGGCGCCAACCACACCAAAAACAAGCCTGTTGTAATTTCCTCTAGTCGCCACTAGATGGCAATGAATCTCCTGACTCAGATGATGAAGGCGTTTGTTATAAATTATTGGACTGCATTAGTCACGAGATCTGTAGTTCCAAACTGAAGTGGGCTAAAATATAAACACAGCAACATGCTGATACTAGTGCCAAATATCGATATTTTTAGTGAAATACTTTGAATCAGTCTTCATTCTCCTGCTGATGCTTATAAACGAGGGGAACGTGATGCCGTATGCCACACACTTTATTGTTACTGTTAACAGCAACATAATGTGCCACTATCATATCATAATTTACTTTTCAATCCCCGCCTCTTAATCCCTGCTATCAAACCACTTTCCCACTCTCATGGTCTGTCTGAAGGAAATCATGTCTTTGTAATTCTTGAGAGCGATACTGATATTTGAGGATTTAACAAACAGATTTCCCTTAACATTCGCTGTGTGTAATTTCACTATTCTCCAGCCCGGATCAGCTGACTCATCCATATGTATGGAGGGCATTTCTCCCACCTCTTCTTTAATTTTCATGGATCAGTATATCTAAAATGCTCCTACTGATAAATTTGTCAGGATCTAAAATTTACAACTTTACTTTGAGAGACAGTACGAGACATTTAGTCTTTTAAAATGATTAAAAAGTCAACAAAACAAAGTTGTAGATGAATTTTCCATTATTTACTATTAATCTAAAATGTTCACATTAGCTACAGATATCATGATGACATCGTTACTGCGATGAACTTCACTGTAACATCGTGACAGCCCTGACACTCAATGCTCTCCATCCCCTTGTAGGCAAATAATTATCCCTGTGACTGAGCTGGAAAAGTTGCCCCAATAATAGATGGAAATCTAAAATAAAGGCAAATTCAAACAGAGCAACATTTCAATAACACCTAAACTTCTGATTCTTTACATTTCTGGCAAAGTTTTACTTTCATCCTCTGTTATTAGAAAAAGAGCCGACTATAAAAAAAATAACTTTTGGGAACTTTTAGGGATTTGTTTTAATATTTAAGAGCATAAAAACAACGTTTCTGTTTATTCCCAGGACAGGATCAGAACTCTTCACACGTAAGCTGGAATAAAACTCGGAGCATCGCTTTTATAATTTCCATTTGACCGACACATTTCAGACCAACGTGCAGACGCACGGCCCCTCATGCTTCTGCTTTTGTCTGGGATTAATCCTTACGCTCATCTTCAATATAATCTATAATCATATATTTCTATTTTCAATAATAGGCTTGATGTGAGTTTGTTTCACTCAAGATAATACAATGCTTTTTTCTTTTTCGTAATATTAGCAAATATTCAAGAGCAAAACATTCTCGAATGTCTCGTCATATACTTCTAACAGAGAAACAAAATAAATTAAATCAGTTTCTGTTTGTACATACTTACATGATATGAATTTATGTGTTTAGCTTCGGTCGAAGCCGTTAGTTTGTACGGAAAAATAAACGGAGTTGAAGGCTGCAGCTGTTAGTATATGAAAATTAGCACGCCGACTTTAGCTGAGATGGGGCTTCAGAAAAATAACGATTCCAAACAAAAAAAGAAAAATATGAAAGAAACGTACCTCATCGTAAAACTGGGGGGCGGCTGCGACGCGCTCCCCTCAGACCCCGCCCTCGTATCAAAACATATGTCGCACTTTGTAATGGTCGATATCGTTTAGGTTTTTTTTCTCTTCGTGTGTAAATATCCTTTTCAAAAAAATAGCCTAAGGAAAGCAAATAACATGAAAATAGAGAGTGAGCCACACGCACTTTAAAAGCCGGGATCTTTCCTAACGATTGTCCTCTACTGCTGCGAGTTTTCCACTTTTCGGTAAACAGTCGGCACGACCCGGGGACCGCACTTCCTCTCAGACTGAGTATGACCTGAATGCAATCTAGATGCCAGCGCTGGATTCTGGGAGCTAGTTTGCAGCGGTTACGCAGCCTGGGAGTAAGCACCAAAATTCAGGGCAAAAAAGTCGACCACCTCCTCCCCCTCGTGCCGGAAACTCTGCCTCGGCTCCGCTTTTCCTTCCTTCGGTCTCTGGAGCAGAATTGTCTTTGCATCTTCCTCAATACTTCTTCAGCCACCAGGGGGCGCTACATGTTGTAGGCCACATAGATTGGGTCCAGCTGGTCGGCCAGGAAGCCGTCCCGCAGGTGCATCCTCTGCTTCTCCCCTCTGGAGTTGATGGGGATGACGCCGATGTCCACCACCACCACCACGCCCACGATCAGGTAGTGCTCCTCCAGCACCACGTTGGTGACGAGGGGGACCAAGTCCAGGGCCTCCTGCTCCGAACCGTCCAGCTCCACCACCACCACCAGCAGGTTGGTCCACGTGAACACCGCGCTGCGGACATACATGACGAAAACTTGAATTCTTGTCACCCCAGAAGGGGCGGAGTGTGTAATCGACGTGTTGGCAGCTCTCATCCACAGCATTTAAGATATCACGTTCAAATTTGGTGTGACAGCAGATTCCAATAAAAGCTCGATGGAGGCAAAACAAATGTGAAAACCTGGAATAACTTTATTCTTCAAACTTCAAGACAATGTGCTAGGCCTCGGGGGACATGAGTACCTAGGCTGGCGAAGCGTTTGACCTTGAGTGTTAGCGTCCAAGGTTAAAGTTGGTGAAAAAAATGTCAAAAAACCACATCGAGTAACATATCGTACGGAAAGGCGTGGCGAGAGCTGAACAACAAACTTTTTTTATTTTTTCATAAAGACACTATAATGTCATAATTGGCTGATGCTCACCACTCTGTGATGCTCTTGTGCGTCCTGATGACGGAGGTCTCGATGTCGATGGGGTGGTAACGCATCCCTCTGAGTTCCATGGCTTCCTCCAAAGCGCCGACCACGTACAGGGCATCGTGGCGCTCTGTGGACACGAACAGATTTCCTTTCAAGCCACCATGCTTCGCTTTTAGATTAATGTACGAGTTATAAGCTTACGAAGCTTTTAACGTGAACGGTCTTCCTGCACAGATTAAAGTCACGAAGTAAACTCAGCGTTTTCTGCAGATGTCTGAATATCTGACTGTTATGAGCTGGAAATAAACATTTGAGTGTTTTGATCTCAGCAGAGAGAAAGAGCCAATCACGAGGAGCCGGCAGCACTTAAAATCAACGCTGAAGCCGTTTAATCGTTTCCTCCTCGTTGTTGTGCGAGATCATTAAAGGTCAGCCGCAGCCCCATTAACCACGTCGACCGTGTTCGACGAACGGCCCGCCCTGACCTCCGCTGGCGTCGGTGAGCTCAGTCCTGCGCAGGAAGCCCAGGTATCCGGTCCGAGCCCAGACGGTCTGCGTGTCTCCAAAGCTGAGCCTGGAGTTGAAATGGTCGGACTGCAGCGCCTCGTCCCCGTAGACGGTGAAGTAACCGCTGGCGTTGTGGCCACTGTGCACCCAGATCTGCAAACGCACAAATAATACAGCAGAAAATAATCACCAAGGGATTATTTCCTCTATAAAAGTCAAACAGATGTGGACAAACATCCATGTTTTCACTTCATCTTGTCATTTCCACTTGCAGAGCTTCCAGGAGAAAACAAACATAAGGCCCGGGGGCCAGAATCAGCCCTGCAAGGACTCCAATCTGGCCCAATGGAAAATGCACAGGAGGGGGTACATTTTGAGCTTTTTTCACATGTTTTACAGCTTTTTACTGATAAAGACCCCCCCCATGGCCATTCATGCTAAACCAAAGAAATGAAGTAATAGATAAACTATTAAATGACAGAAATATTCCTGTTTTCCACCATCTACCAAAGGAAACTTTTTAAAAAACCATTTTAGTGAATTAGACAAAGAATATCAGGCGCACCTTTTCTACTGAAATTGGTAAATATTAGGTTTAATTGATCAAATTCAATGAGTTTAAAAAAAAAAAGTAAATATTTCAGGGATAAGATATCAGATGGTGCATAAAGGCTGTCTGGGTCCTGCTTCATGCACTTATATCTTTTTATGGATGCAGATATGAAAGTTGAGTCTCTTTTGTGTTCATTTAAACAGATAATTCAAAATAACCCCCAGAATGGAAAGACTTCGAGGACTTTGATGCTCAAACACGATTGGTCAAAGGAGCTTGGAGCAAAGTCCGAAAACCAGAAGCCTTTTTATTTTCACGTACAAATATCTGTTTATAGAGAAGACCATCAAAGCTCAGACAAACCTCTCCCAGATGTGACTCTCCCATTGGTCCCTTGGTCTCTGGGTTGGCGATGATGATTCTGACCCCCGGCAGGATCTGCTCAAAGAGAGAGACGCAGATCGAGCAAAGACCAAAAACAGCTTCTTTGAAAAAGTTAATAAACGTTAAATTGAAATAAAACTGACCTTCCCGGACTCCATCAGTGGCAGGCTGTGTGGCGATCCCCGCTCTACGAGTCTGACCCTGCAGAGCAGACAAACGGGGACGTTTCTGTTAGTCGGCTGCGTATTATCTCTAATCAACATCCCATAATCAGGATTCTGGACAGGATCTTAAATCTGACTGTTGACCGCTAACGGCTAATGTTGATGTGATTTAAAACAACAAAAACAGAATTGTGGGAAAAAGCTGAAACAGTAAAACTAAAAATAAACCAGGACGAGTGGTTTGTCAGACTGCAAACACGGAGAGCCTGTGGTAGACTCGGGCCAGCTTAAATCAGCAGTGATTACATGTAATCATGCACACTGACAGTTATATTTATACACAGCGGGATTGCACGGCCCTGCTGCTTCGTGCGCTGCGACTTTTCTGTGTGGAAATCAGCAGACACAGGCTGAGCACCGTAATGACGGGCTGCATCAGGGAGCAGGAAACTGCGTCTGGGGAGCTTCAGGGATGAGTAACAAGCTCCTGACGAGTTCAAATTAATGCATTTTTCAGTTTGTGCCGGTTTCTTGCTGGTCGTTTCGCCGTTGTTCCTTTAATCCCGCAGGCCCTTCTCGTCAGAGATGTTTGAATAAGTCCGAGTCTCGCTTGTTATCTCGGATGTGTTTGTCCATCTTCACCAGCTGGAAAACTGACAGCGTTTCTCCTCTGAAATCTGACACTAATGTTGAGCCCTGGCTGGTTCATTAAGAGTCAGAGCTGTCTCTCTGGAAAAGCAGCAGTCTGGCAAAACAAATGGCGGTGTTACCCAGCAGGAAATGTGACTCAGACTGGGTTTGATGGGTTTTAAAGTTCACCCCTCTCACACTGTGGAGAGGCTGTGAGGGTGACAGTGTGCATGACACGCCTGAAAATGTCATATTGTCTCAGAGAAACTTCCAGCTTCTCATTATATTCAGACTTTTTTACCGTCAGCCTGCAGCGATGCTTCTGAGCTGCAGAGAATAAGCCTCGCATTACAATAACAATCTTTGCTGAGCACTTTATTTATTCTGAGAGCGCTCGCCGAGTCGTGTTCTTTCATTCACAAACGTCCCGCTGCTTCACATTCACAAACTTCACGAGCGAAGCCGTCCGGCAGAGCGCTGCGGCGCCGCTGAAATCCCGCAGGACACCGGCTGAAGACTTTACAGCACAGAATAGACTGTGTCCGTGTGAGAGTCGACGGAAAACAGATTCAGTGCATGAAAACAACATCTAAAAAATACTCAAGGCTGGTGTTACCGACTCCAGCCGAGCACGAAAATCCAAAATGTTACAGAAACTGTCACCAATAGGGGAACTTCTGAGTTACAGATGCTCTTTATCTTTTTAGTTTTAGAGTTAAGGCCACTGTAAATACAAACGTGCTCTTAGTGAGGCCTCAGTCACACAGGCCCCTAACAACCTCCCACTGACGGGGAAATCTTCATCAGCTGCTTGATGAGCAGTTTCTGACTCTCACAAAGTTAAACTGGACACATGGAAGATGCTGAGAAGCAGTGAAACAGAGGACGGTGAAACCGGAGCCCGACTGCTGCAACACACTCTGAATGTGTCTCCATTTCCAGTCTGCGTCATGCTTCTCAGTTTCACTACTGCTTGGAGAGCAGTTGGCATCTTTCATGCAAATTACTGGTGACCAAAGCAGTCGTTAAGAGGTTTCAGACACCGAACATCTTTCTGCAAAAGTATCTGTTAAGCTTCTAACAAAGCAGCAAGGACACTTACCTGTCATGTCGCAGCGCCCTCATATCAACATAAACAGTTGTGGGGTCAGGTCCTGAGGTGCCCTGAGAAACACCAGCGAGAGAAAGTGTGAACACCACAGACTCACAAAACGTCCTTTTTATTCAACAAAGGCTTTTTATGCAAAAATTGCTACAGCTTATCGACTCCTAGCAGACTGCAGTGGATGCTGTGTGGTCATAAAGAAAAGCTTTACCTCCACTGAAGGAGGGACGTAAATGTTTTGGGTGGGAAGGTGGGAACCCGACCCTCTACAGCAGGGGTGGGGAACTCCAGGCATCAAGGGCCGGTGTCCTGCAGGTTTTAGTTGTTTCCTTAATCCAACACAGCTGATTTTATTGGCTAAATTACCTCCTCAACAAGTTCTCCAGAAGCCTGGGAACAAACTAATCATTTGATTGAGGTGTGTTGACCCAGGGTGAGATCTAAAACCTGCAGCACACCAGCGCTCGAGGCCTGGACTTCCCCACCCCTGATCTACAGCATTTACAACAGGGTGAAACAGCAGTGATTGTAGAAGGAAAGTTAAACAATTTAAATAAATGCACATCATCAAACTTTCTGCAAAGTCAGATTCTACCTGATTGACATGCAAACGATAAAGTAAAGAAGGGGAAAGTGATTAGTAGCTGCAATTATACCCGTGTGACGACCCACCCAGGACAAATTCACTGTTTCTAAAGTACACAGTTGCACAATACATGCATTCAGTCAGATCTCTTTGTGCCGACTACTGTACTCTGAATGAGTGAAATCACTGAAGAAAAATTAAGACAGAGAAAAAGGACGAGATTAAGGATGCCCCCCCCTCTCCGACCTCTCTTCTCCTCCATCCATCCCTCCATTAATCCAGGATTAAAAACCCACCACCGGACACACAGCGGCATCCTGGGAGTCTCACGCCCACACACCCACAGTGCAAAAATGCAAACGCCCTCTCTGAAGAGACTTCAGGCAGTGACCGCTTCAAGAGTATTCAGTGATTTATTGGCAAAGGGAAATTTGATTGGAACAGGCAGAGCAAACATCCTTTGGTGCTGGACTCACACCACAGAGAGGCACATGCACATGTATCCTTGCACTGTCACGTGTTCGTGATTTCTGGGAGTTAGCTGCAGCACTGAGCTGCTGCGGCTAACGAGCTTGTTGATAGCAGCGGAAACGTCTTGATGCATTCTCAATCATCCAGGAAAGTCAATCTCCAAAAGCTGATTCTGATCAGCTGGACGTAGCGTTTTGTGGGAGAAACGTTTCGTCACTCGTCCAGGCGACTTCTTCAGTCTCAGCTGACTGCAGGTTTCAATCTTATAAACAGCACATTTGCATAATGACTGAAACCAGCCCACTGAAGGAACAATGGGCTGGGAGGTCAGTTCCTTAATCTTAATTATGCAAATTCTCATGACCATCTACTTTACAGTCTTAATAATCTTATAGATCTGATAATTTTTTACTACCCTATTGTTTGGTGGTTCCTTTCCTTAATTGTTTTATAATGCCACTTGCCTTACATCTGTCTCTTTACTCAGTCTTATGTTATTTATATGCAGTAGTTTTATGGCTACAGCCTCTATGCTTTTTCCATATAAAGGAAGATTTTCTTGCATGTTTCTATGATGAAAAAAAATCGAGCCATACATGCAAATCAGAGCAGAATCATAGACGGAAGAAGAGACGTGAAAGCGGGAGCGGGTGACTCCAGATAGAGACGAGGGGCGTCACCCGCTGATTACACTGGAAGACAGTCTCCTAATGAGTCTTTGGTCTTAATCACTAGCTTTCTTTGGTGTAGCATTTTATAAATTATGGCCTAGTTTAAAGTAAAAGCAGGGCGCGGCTAGCTTGTGATTGATAAGTCACTGTTGTCTGGGGCTCCTCTCCAGCCCAACTAAAGGATCTAGTTCACAAATTTGTGGGTTATAGCAGAGTGGCTATGCTGCTTTATTTGATCTATTCTAAGATGGATTTTATTGCAAATGTTCTGCTGTTTGTTCTTTTTGTTGCTGGGAACAGAACAGATGTCAATCATCTGTATTTATAATTCATCTGACTGGAGACGCGTCAGCTGTGAGTAACACATCTACAGATTTGTGGGGTTTTCTCCTGGAAAGTGTAATAATTCATCTCATGTCAAAGTTCAGCCAAAATACTGAGTGGGCGAAATCCACAGAGTAAAGCTGCTCCAGTGTCCCTGATATTGACTAAGTGCCGTGAGACCCAGCCAAGCGTCTCTTAAACTTAGATCTAAAGCCATCTGATGAGAGGTGTGCTGGCAGGCAGTGGGGTGGTGATGGTGGCGGTTATCGTTGTTGGGCGGGGAAGGTTGATGGTGGTTTCCTACCTGGTCGGCAAGTTTTCCCAGCCTGTGAGGCTACAGCAGCAAAGAGGGGGCGGAGGAGGAGGAAAGTGAAGGGGTAGAAGAGGAAGTAAAGAAGGAGGGAGGGTGGAGACAAAACCAAGTATGAGAAATGTGGGTGGGGTTATGCACAAAACAAGGAAGTAAGAAAAAAATGTCAAAAGGGTAAAACTCAGAAAACCAAAACAAGCAGTAAGAACAGAAAAGAGTCTTCAGCCAAATGTTAGTCTGCTCATTTAAAGCTGCCAAACAAAGTTAAAGCTTACAGTAAGTTAGTGTGTGACGATTTCAGTGTTACCACTGTGTTAGCGTGCGAGTCTGCAAATTAAACTCGCTGACGATTAAAAGGCTAAATTATATTAGAGTTTCATATCTCCCCATTAAGTCTGTAAAATCGTTATAATATAATAACTTTTCTAACAATTCGTTTAATTCCTGACGTGGCTGAAAGCTGCAAATCAGATCTGAAATGTAAAAGCAATGATCAGCTTGAAATGGAGGATGGTCCTGAACCTGAGACATACAGGAAATGAAAAACCGCTCTGCAGGTGAAGAGAATGACTTTTTGTTTTTTAGTGTCCAACCCTCCGACTGTTCCGGACGAACGCCGCGCATCTGCAAAAACGGCACATTCAGACGTTCTTGCATTGCGGTCCAAACACTCTTACAGGCTTCAGCTGAGCAGGAGTTGCAGAAATCCTTCAAGTGATAAACGAAGCTGTGAACAAAACTGCACTTCAGCGGAGATCGGCTAGATTTGCTGACTGTTAAAAACTCGTTAAAGGCTGGATATCTGTGATCTTTTCTTGTGGGGAAATCAAACATCTTCGACTTGTTCTCGGTGTTTACCCAGCAGACCTCGAAGAAACAACAGAAACACCGAGCACAGAAGAACTGCTGTGAGAGCTGCTCGACATCACACTTTGTAAAAATATAATTTTTCATCTCATCTGCTTGTTTACATCCACTTGTGATGAACATGAATGACCTGTTTTGGAAAAAGAAGAATAAGGTGCACAAGTTGAAGTTTACGAATTCCCGCCTGGGCCGTCCGTATCCAGTAAGGGTCCTGGGCTAGACCCCCCCATGTCTAACCAAGCCTACCTGAAGCAGTAAGTCATACCGGCTCAGATCAGGCGTTGAGGAGCCAGGGCACCCTGAGGAAGTGGCTACTGGAACAAGAAGGCATCACTGGGCAATAGACGTGTGTTGGAACGCTACTACACAAGTAACCCCAGCAGACGGCGTTAAATTGAATCTTTGATACCCAACAGAAGGGGTACAACAAACATGCTACGATGATATCATCACCCCCACCCCGAGATTGGGTACCAAGCCCCAAGTGATCGTTGAGTTACAGTAGGATAGGTTACCAATGCAGCACTACGGACAATACCTGCTAACCAGCTGATCTATGCTGCTGGAGGCTGAACTTGGCCTCTGCTTGAAGAGAAAGCGTTATGTGTTACCGTGTGGCAGCCATCAACAAGCTTTTGGCCAAAAAAGTTGGAGTAGATGTAAACTTCTGACCACATCTGTAGGTCTAAGACTCTTTAAGCTTCGCTCAGGGGCAAACACTAAGAGACAGATATTTTCAAATGCTGCATCTTCAGTCATCTCGACTCTTCTTTGATTTCACTCTGATACTCAGATCTGGGACGCACCCAGTACCAAGGACAGTGGTGTAAACGTGCCGTTCACCAAAGATAGCTCAGAGCTTATTATTCAGACCTCACCATACAAGCAGTCCCACAGGTACTGTCATATAAGGAAAAACATGAAACACAGCAGTCGGATGAATAAACCAAACCAAGCCAAACAGCTTCCTCTGACTGGCTTTCCCAGAAGATCTCACTGGAGGTGATCAATCCGTATTACTGTAATCACTTTACAGTATTTTATACCAGACAACAGACTGAAGCGCAGGATCAAACGTTCATATTCCATAAGTTTTGTTCTTTTTCAAATTTCCAAGTATGTGCGGCTGTGGCATAGATCCTCGACAGGTGAAAAACAGGAAAGCTCCACATACGTTCTTTGACGTCTTTAGGAAAAGATTCTTTAAGATATCACCGTGCTTTGTACCACGGTGCCTGAAACGTGACGCACGTCTGCTGGTTTACTTCAGCTGGACTCATCAAACAGTTCAACATTTCTCCTACTCCATCCTGTCAAGGTGTAACGCATCAGACCGTCGTCTGCGCTTGTGATGGACTGACAGTGACGACCATCTGCTCAGCCGAATAACGGACAAAATCCTTCTTGTACCTCATGGATTAAAGTGGACGAGCAGTTATAACCACAGCCTCTGTTTAATGTGATTTATCTGCTGTTAAGTTGAATTTCCCTCATGTTCATCCGAGTAGGACAGAGTTAATGTCGTTGGAACAGATATTTGGGGGGGTTTCCACCCAGTTTCACACTTTTCTACTTAATGCATAATAATTTCTGATGTAGGGATCAGAGAACTGTGGTTAATGGCTTAAACGCAAGAATACCCTTGTATCATTAAATATGAAAGGATAAATTCTCTGATACCCTAAACTCTGCAAAATCTCAGGCTGCCTGATCTGCACATACCGCACTCATGTGATGAAGATGATGTAAATCTTCCTTTCTCAGTTACAAACTTCTAACAATGGAGTTTTTACATGTTTGAGTCCTCGTTTGAATCGGATCTTAGTTTTTGTTAATGAGAAACTTGTTTCACATGTACCCAAGCTGCAGATGCCACAGTGAGGGTTAAGGGTGCTTCCTGCAATTCTTTCTTCAATACAGAATATTGAGCACAACCGCTAATAACATGCCTGTCCTACAAAAACCCCCCAGCTATGTTCTTAAACGTGACACCAAGAAATGCTCGAAGGCAAAGCAGAAGCAGGAAGTCGGACAGACCTGCAGGCAGATTGCCAGGTTGACCCTGCAGCCGAAGGAGGTGCTGACGGCTCGGGGGTGGAGTCCCAGGTCCTTGAAGAGTTTGGAGAAGGACTGCGTCAGGGCTATCCTGGGACGCTCCTCTGCTACAACCACGCAGGTCCTCACTCGAGACAAGTCCAGCCCTCGAGCCTGACGGGGCAGAAAGGATTTCACAGTCAGAAGGTTTGTCGGTCGTTAAATTCAACCAAGGTTTCCGTGAGACGGAGCCGCCCGCCACGCTTTACCTTCAGCGAGTCCGTCTGCAGGCCGAGGCCTTTGGTGCAGAGCTCCATGACGCTGTAGGAGCAGAAGGTGTCGCGAACTTTGTACTGACTGACGGCTGACAGCCAGAGAGCCGGGTTCACTTCCAGCTCGGACGGAGGGATCAGGATGGACTGGTGACCTGAGTACACACTGCAGAGAGGAGAGCGCTGAGTACGGCGGGGCTGCACGGTTACATGATTAAAGATCTACAAACATGTCAGTCATGAATACAAAGGAAAACACAAACTAGTGATTATTAATTATACTGAAACTTAAAGAGCAGAGAAAACAGAAACAACCTGGTCATATAAAAGCCTCAAACAGGAACATTCAGAAAGTAAGAAATGCTAAAAACTTCCATTTTAGCTCTAAATAAGAACTAGGAACTACGATTGCCGACCTGCAAAGGCACCAGAGGACAAAGCCCAGGCCGCAGTACGGGTCCAAGCAGATGGCGACCTCTCTGGACGGGTAAAGCTCACACTGCAGCTTGATGGAGCGGCAGAAGGCACTGGTGGCTGTGTGAGACATCTGCGGGAGAAAATCTCACATGAAAATCTTCTTCTTTGTCAGTGCACTTTTTACTAAAAAAATTATGGAAGTAGGCTCGAAAACTCTGTGCTGTTTATTTGTTTCAGTCAGTGGAGACCTGTGGAGATCGTCTCTGTGCTGCTGGGAGGTTTTTCAAGCAAAACTGAGAATCAGCTGTGGGGTTTTTCAACTTGGAGCAAAGAAAATCCAAAGGATGAAGACAAACCTCTTTCACTGGTTGAGATAAAAATGATTAATGAACTAAAAGTGAATTAATTAGCATAACAACAGTCTGGAGGCGGCAGTGGCCACGTGAACTGGCGGTCTTGTTTGCGCCCATTGTGTTTCGGCACCAGTTGCATCGTTAATATCCCGGCTTTGACTGATTTGCTCATTAAGCACAGTGGTTAAACATAATGGACGGGAAATTTAGCAGCACACGAGAAAATACGCTGGCATTGTTTCCTCCTGTCCTGCTCTTTTTGTCATTCTGATTAGTGTGTTTTTCTCAAAGAATTCATTAATGAGGCGTGTGTGTGTGTGTGTGTGTGTGTGTGTGTGTGTGTGTGTGTGTGTGTGTGTTGCATACACTCACAGCTGGTGTGAACAGTATGAGAATTAGCATTTGTGGCAAACTGAGCACAAAACAACGAGCAGAAAAGAAACAAAGACACGATCGCACCATGTGAAGCTGTGTGAAAGTAAGAAGTGGAGGTTTGGTTTCAGGTAGGAAGGTTGGTGGTTTGATGCCTGGCAAAATTTGACATTATGTGTCATTTCATCACAAACGTGTCAGTAGATAGATATGTTCCTAGTGATCGGAGGACTTAGATCCCAGACACAAGCAGCAGGAGTGAGCTTCCTCTGGACTCTCTCTTAGAGACGGGTGAGGAGCTCAGTCACTTGGGAGGGACTGAGCGCACAGCTGTTTCTCCCCCGCATCGAGAGAAGCTGCTTGAGGAGGGTTCAGACCTCTGATTAGGATCGCTCCTGCATGAACTGTTTCAGGCGTGTCCCGCTAGCAGGAGTCCTCGGGGTAGACCCAGGACAAGCTGGAGAGGTTTATATTTCTCAGCTGGGACTGTGGACATTATCTGGACTATCTTATCAGGAAAAGCTGTCTAATTAAATGATTTTGTTAGTTTGTGACATTTTCTGATATTCTTTTCGATCAGCAAAACTTTAGGAGACGAAAAGTTTACAAGATAACTTCTTTTACTGCTTTAGTTTCTTTCGATTTTATGGAAACAGATTTTTAAGTTTACGTTGTCTCTCTGTGAGCATCCGCAGGCAGATTAGAGGCCAAACAGGAAAATGACTTCACTTTCACTCAGACGCACACACCAGATGAACAGCAGCAACGAGCTGAGCACAGGATGGAGGTTTGTTTTACTGCAGTGAATCAATAATCACTTTAATCTTTAAAATGTCACCACCATCTATCTGCTCCCCTCGAACAGACTTCCAGGCTCCGCTGCACAAAAACACGTCAGCACTTCCTCCTGTTTTAAGCTTTTCTTCAGCACCACACGAATAATAACAGAGTAAAAATCTCTTCTTGATAGAAGAAGAGTTTCAAAATAAAAGTCTCTGGCTCTCCTCCAAACCATGTGTTTTTTCTGCTGGGAGTAACTGGAGCTATGCTGCTAATGTGGATAAACAACATTAAATGTCATCATTAGCTGTGCGTTGGTGTAAAAGCACGAGTGTGTGAGTGTGTGCTTACTTTGACTCCAGCGAGCATGCCGGTGGTGGAGACACTGAAGTCCAGGTAGGCCAGGGTGTCGGGGTTGGACGGTTTATACAGCAGAGGAGGTTTCTTCTTTGGCAAATCGTCTAAAGGAAACAATCAATTTTCTCACGTCAGAGCTGATGAATTATAAAATACGCAGCTTAGTGTTAGTTTTATTACTCAGTCACTGTTTTTTTGTTTGTTTGTTTTTTTATTCACATAGATCACCTGTTCATTAACCAAACTGTGTTTAATCACTTGCAGGGTGCCCTCAAATAACACATCGCCTACCTGTGTCCATGACAGGAGGCCAGGTCCGGACATCCACGGCCGCCGAGGCTTCTTTGGACCTCAGCAGTTTAGTGATGACCTGCGTGGTCATCACGCACACCGACCGGCTCACCTGCACGATTCAGCGCGCACAGATCATTCATAAAAAACAGATCAGCAATAACTGAACGACTCCAACAGTGCGGAGAAATAATCGCTCCTCAGCTCAGCTTCACCTCCCGTTATTCACACGATTCATCCGTTCACTTTTTCTTGGGCTGGTTTAATAATAATAATCTTATTATAACGATCACAGTGTATGCATGCACGTCTGTCCTCTTAACTCCTCCTAAACATGTCATTCAATCTGGATGAAACCTGGAATATAAAGTGAAATATATATATAAAGGTGCCATGATATCAACGTCTATGTAGCTTTTGGAAATCATTTTTATAACACTCAAATTAAACGGATTATGTCCACGTTACAACTATTTCGTTGGCATTAAGTCTACGTTCTGTCTGTCCCGCCTGAAATGCACTCCTGGGCTTTTCAAAGTAAAACAACAGCTTTCCCAGAATTTTATGTTTTTAAGGTCGTAAAGTTCTGGAGTGAGAATCTCAGGAATGAGATGAACTACGAACTACGTCATCTAAGAAATCAATATCTTTTATATTTACAGACACGGAAAAGTCGATTTGTAGGTAATTTGGCCTTTACTTAAATAAACAACTGTCTGTGTGTTTCTTTTATCTTTTTAAACCCTCGCCTACATCCACATGTCAGGTTTTCTTAGAAATACCTGCATCTGCTAAGAATAAACTGCTGAAGCTGTCAAAATATTCTCATTAATTTTTTAAATTAAGAAAACAGGAAGTGAGGTGTAGAGGGGGCGGTGACTTGCAATCTACATGATCATTCACGTTTTTCTCAAATACTTTAAACGCAGAGTAGTCATTAGAGCCGTCACAGAGTTGGTTTACCTCCACGATCATCTTGACGGTGGGCAGCGTGGTGGCGATGTTTTGCGGGTGAGGCGGCCGCACCGTGATTGGCACACAGCCGGCGTAAAGGCAGCCATAAAACGCCACGATGAGGTCGATTCCTGGGAGAGGACGTAGAGATGAGAGAAGAAATAAGAGGGGGAGAATTTGGAAAACTTAAATTAGTTACAGGTATTAAGGTGCCGTATACTGAGCGATGGACCCTCGCCCAGCTTTAAGAAAATCTGCTCGTGTCGGGTTGTTTTTCCTGCACGGCTGCGTCTGTCCTACTGTGATGGACACGGCGCGCTGTGTCTCAGAGGGTAATTACACTTCCTGCGTCCTCCTTGTTTTTCCCCGCGGCGCTCTCTTCGATCTAACCGAACTCATTGAACATGTTTGCCGCGTCCTTCATTCCTCATTTTAAAACATCCCGAGTTTGTCCTTGTTAAACGTCAACAATTTAAAGGATCGTTAAAAAAGTCGCATTTAACCCATTTTAGCACAAGTCGTTCTCTAGAAACTTCATCCATCCTTTCATTTCTTTTGCTTATATAGGGCAGTCACTGAAAGTATAATAAGGTTATCCACTCAAACACTTTATATGTTGTCATAATTACAATGACGGTTTTTCGCCCGATGCCCAAATAATTATTATTTCCCATCGTCCCAAAGAAGCACTGTGGAAGTGGAAGTTCGGCTTGTGGGTAAATCAAACATGCATCATTTTCACATTTTTTTCCAATTAATAAAAAGCGAGCACTGCTACATTAGTGAATGAGTAATAATAATTGTAAGATATAATGCATAGGCACAGGGGGCAATTTTATACATAAGTCTGTTTATTTTAATACTTTCTGAACATTTGTCAGACTCTGTTTAAAAACTTCTACTTATTTTTTTTCAATGCACAACTTTTAGCATCAGATAATTTTACAGAATGAATGCTGGTTACAGCCTGTGTGGTGTTATGTGTGTCCTGTAGTTGCATTTAAAATCATTTTCATTTATTCATCTGCACTCTGTGTTTTTTGAACTTCAGTTAAACAGAAGGGAAGAAAAAATGCATTCAAATGAAAGATGGTTTGATTTTTAAATTAATAGATGCTCATTTAAAATCATTAAAAACAGATTCCAAATGACCATTTCTGTTATAAAGTAAATATTAATAAACATTAACATAAGCACTGGTCTAAATTATTCTTTTTGGCATTTTTGTCTTTTATTAATTCTAATTTTTAATTGTTTTTAATAAAAAAAAAAAAGGGTCCAACCTGCTGTTTTGGACCAATCAGCAATCACAGCAATAAAAAGACAACTGTAGGTCAAAGATTCAAAAACTAAAATGATTAATGTGCAACCTTCAGTTCTCTAAAACCGTTTCCTAAGTCTGTCTGCATCGATTTGTTCATTTACCCAAAATATTCGTGATAGAGGGTCGGGGCTCATATTGCTCCTGTTATGTAACAATAGCTGAGTCTGTGTGTGGCTCCGAATCCAGGTACATCTGTCCATGTAGTACATTAATATTAATCAGGACACTTTTCCAAGCTTTTTATTTCCTGGTTCAGATCAGCTTTTATTTTGAAATTTTGAGGGATTTCGGTAAATCTATGACATCCTGCAGTGTCACCGCAGAGACACAAGTACAGCAAGCTGACCTGCAGTCAGTGTTTACCTGGAGGGTAGACCAGTGCAACGTGGTCTCCATCCTGCAGGTGGCCCCGTTCAGCCAGCATGGCGGCGATCTTCTCTGCTCTCTTGTGCAGCTGAACACAAGTCAGAGAGCTGGCTATCGTACCCTGGGGGAGGACACACACACACACACACAGACACACACAGAAGATTGACACATGCAATCAGCAGCGTGCATCAGTAAGTGTCATGTCACATTTTCCGTTGCAGCATCTCAGCGGTGAACAGCTGTAAACAACCCAGCGGATCCTATTGCCATTATGCAAACTAACAGTGGTGAACACCTCCCAGCCCGGATTCCTTTTCTTCAGCCAACACAGAGCAGAAAGAAAGACCTGCATCTTCTTTTCATTTCTGCCTCCTTTAAAAGCACACGCACTGCTTCAAACAGCCCAACTGATTCCTGTTAAAGCTCCTTCCCATGTAATACATACACGTCACCTATACTTCAGCTCCTTAAGTCATTTTCTAGATTATTTAGGAGTTCTATATCATAACATATGATTTATATCACGCTTTAAAGCAAACCTTTGAGGCAAAAAAACAGAATAATGTAGATTTAATATTTTAAAGTTTTAAAATATTATTATTTAAACAAACTATGAAGCTCTGTCTGCCAAGACTGAGAAGGATAAGCCATTTCTGAACACCCCTGCTGACCTCATCATACTATTTTTGGTAAGATTCTATAAAATCAATATCATCTCATACTGTGTGTGTGTGTGTGTGTGTGTGTGTGTGTGTGTGTACTGCGAGGACTCACCCTGGAGTTGAGGAGTGTGTACAGGACGTGGTCTGGAGTGGTCTGGGCTCTCCATTGTAACACCTCAGACAGGAAGAGGAACTAAAAGACACAATCAGTAAAAAGAATGAGATTATAAATTGTAACCATAAATAATAACCATGAAATATCCAGCAGAGCAGCACTCGACATTCTTTCTGAATTTTCAATATAAGAAATGGATTGAAGGAATCATTCTAGTCTCTTTGAAACCCAAAAACATTGTGTCAGCTCCGGTTACACGTCATTGGTTTTAGTCACGTTACGATCGGTCGTTTGCTTAACGAACACAAACGCATTCACACGCCAGCGGTCGCACAACAAAAACAGTGTACGCTCAGATCATCTGTGCTGAAGGTGACCGGGGTCGGGCTGGAGACGTGCGGGATGCTAGCAGAAGTATCGGAGCTGCTGCTGCAGCAGAGAACCACCTCTGATGGTCCTTGACTGGACAGAGGCACCGGGAGGGCAGGGATAGAAGCACCCGGGTCTCGCAGCTGTTTCAGTTCATTTCAAGTAAATGTTATTTACACAGTGCCAAATCCCAACAACAGTGTGAAGGTGCAGACCTACAATATTAGAGGGAAAACCCCTCCAATCACACAATCCTCTACTAGCAAGCACCAATCACAGCAGGAAGGAAAACCTCCACATGGCCTGTCCTCAGTCCCAATACGCCCCCTACTGAACATGTTTGGTACATACTTCATCAGAGGCAGCCAAACTAACGACCACTGCATAACTGTGAGTTGCATTTATTCAGGAATGGAGAGCAGCTCCGGAACAACAGATGCCATGTGCAACCCAACATGACATGTGCAGTCCAGGTTTAGACAGACGACTGCTTGCACCACTTGTATTAAACATCTGGCATGCACATATATTATAGTGTCAGTCTATCAAGTTGTTACATATGTTAGAGGTCTGGCAAATGCATGTTTTTTTTATTACTGGAAACTCACTGCATGTCTTTTTTAAGACAATATTTAATTTACTAGAAACTCTGAATGCACCCCAGTGACCCCAGACCTGCAGCTGGAAGGACCGATGCTTTAAAAATGCAACAGAGTTCAAAAAGGTTTTTGAATCAAATTGAGTGAACGTACAATTGGCATACAAACAGCCAAAGTCAGCTGCAAAACTGTCTAAATCTCAGCTCGTGAACAGGTGATCAGCTCACTCGAACATCTTAAAATGTGCATGAAGATGCCCGGAAATAAAACGGGAGATTGGAGGAACTTTTGTCAGTTATCACCACCAGTAAATTCTTTAAATGGCAGCGTTTTTACAGCTAAAATATCACCACAGTTTGTCACGCGAGCACGTTTTCTTAGAAACGAGCCCTGTGACGTGACTCATTTTGGCAACCAATAATGGCAAAAACTCTGCTCCCAATATGTTTTACAGCGTTGGAGCTCTGCTGAGACGCAGACCGAATGCTGATGAAGTATCCTGATAAAATGAGATCTTGGCAGCTCAGTGACTCGACAGCGTGCGGGGAAATTAAGGTGATGCACTTAATTTGTCAGAGAAATACGGAGGAAGGAGGGCGATGTTAGTGGAAAGGCAACAAGATCTTCATTCTTCACAAAAACAGACAAAAAGCGAGCGTGATGGAAATTACAGCTGGGAGGAGAGAACGCCTCGAGACAGGGCGAGTTTGTTTCTGGGCTCATGAATTTTTCAAGATTTGCTGCTGGAGTGAAAGTCATGCCTGTTGAGCTTTGCTCTGCCAGAGAACATCACTTTATATGTGTGTGTCTGTGTGTGTGTTCATGCTGCCAGACGCTTTGGTGACAGATGAGAATTTGGCTTTCAGACTCTTAATCCTTCGACCGTAAAACAAATGAACCTCTGCACCGCACCGTGTCCGTCACATCTGGGAAGAGGCCGGGTGCGCTTGATTTGTACTGCAAATTTCACCGACTGGGACCAGCTACACAACACTGAATTACACTGCTACAGAAGCTCTAATGGTATGTGAACTGTTGCTCCTGCAGCTGCAAAAGAGGAGACGAGGTTTTTCTCATCGATAGAGCCCACGGAGGTTTGCTCGTGGACACTTTTTCAGCTGTGGGCAAAGAATACGGCACGCACTGAAATAAAGGAGAAGCATTCTGGTCAGATTTCAGAGACCCTGAGATCCAAATCCCAGATGAGCCCCACTCTGTTCACACCCTGAATACAAAATAGATCAGCCACATTTGATATTTATTAGGACCAGTGAATTAAAAGTAACACATATTTTGCTCTCTGGAGACTCTAGTGATGAACCTGCTGACTCAGAGAGAGAGAGACAGTTGAAGGAAGACGTTTTTTTAAAGCCTAATCAGGTGCTGATTGGAGCAGATGATTATTGATTGAAACTAACCCCAGCGGACAATCCAGAGGAGGTAACAGCTACTAACCTGCTGTACGGGCTGTGTGTTTACCTTCTCGTACCCACAGGATCTCTCCCACCTTTCTGCTTAGCAAATGAGGATAATCATTACAAAGTCTGAATAATCTTTAATTATAACTTCAAAGCTGTGCGCCACCTCAAAGAAAAGCACTTCATTATATCGCTGTATATCAGTAATTAGGACATCTTTAATAATGCCAGCAACCTTTATGATAGCAACAAAGTTTTTAAAAATGTAATAATTTGTAGCAAAACTTCAGAATGTGGTAACAATGAGTTCTGTCTCAGCCCCCCATCATCCATATGCGACCGAGACTAGGGCTGTTCGATATAGCGATATATATCGGATGACGATATAAAAACGTCTATCGTTTCATTTTACGCTATCGTTTGTTTCGTGCTGTCGCAAAATAAACTGTTTACGGCAATATTTTTTTCATCGTTTTGATGGTCGCTGTAGTGGCTATATTCATTTCTTAAAGTTCTCTCTTTCTCTTTTATTTCATATAACCACACTACAGACGGACAAGCGCCTGTTTTTATGCGTTGTGATTAGCAACAACGACGGTAACACCTTCTTGCGTCCGCTTGTTTATGTTCCACGTAAACCTTTCACAATAAAGCTCAAGATCCTGTTGAGACTTTTCAAAATAAACTGAATCACGTGAAAGAGCAGATTATTTACGGATGAGAAGTAAAAAAGAGCCGCCAGGTGCTAAAAAATAAACCTTAGACTCAAACGTTAGAACAGGCTTTTCCCCGCAGCACACCGTGTAATAAATACTCACAAAGAAAACGGCGGCTGTTACAACTTATGTCTAAAAATGTGTCGTTTCATGCATTGGTTAAAACACTCGACTCCAGCTACATGACGCGCAGCTGGAAACACTTCCCGCAAGTCGAGCTGCCTGAGATTCACAGAGTTTACAGAAAATGTTACATTTTTGTGATTTGTATCGTTATCAGGACGATAGATGTCTTATATCGGGATATGAGATTTTGGTCATATCAGCCCTAACAGACTCATTGTTACCACATTCACATGTCAGACCTGATCCTGGCACAAGACACGTCAACACCTCACACAATGAACATTCTCAGATTTCGAAGTGTACATTTCCAGATTTTATTTATATAATGTATATCATTCACTCACTGTATATAATGTTCTGTCTCTTTTTGCACAGTCGAGGAGCGTATCAGGACACATTTCCCTGCGTGTTGTACTTGTATAACTATGAATGTGACAAATAAAGAATCCTGAATCTTGAAGTTGACAAATGGAAACGTTACAAATTTGAATCACCATCTTAACAGTTCTGGTGTCCACAGACAAAACAATATTTTGACTCGTGATTTTTGTGTCCAGCCATTATTTCCTGATTATTATAGTCCAAAAATAAATAAATTAATAAAATAATCCTGATAACAGTTATTCGCCCATCAATTCTCTTCTGCTTGGCCAATTCAGGGAGGTGGAGGCTGGAGCCTCTTCCACCTGTGAGAGGTGGAGTGTTTTCAGCCTGTCACAGGGCTAACACAGAGACCATTCACAACCACATTCACACCTATGGCCGTTTTACAATCACCAGTTAACCTAACCCCACCAACTGCATGTCTTTTGACTGTGGGAGGAAGCCGGATTACCCGGAGGGACACGGGGAGAACATGCAAACCACACGGAAAGGCCAGATGTGCATCAAACCCAGTGCCGCCGCGCTGCCCATCTATTAGAATATCTAAAGAATCTATAGATATATGAAAAAATAGCAACAGCGCTATCAACTAACAGACGCTCACTTTGAGTTCAGGTTTGGTCTCCACCGACTCCTGAAGGCGTCTGTCCTCTGATGAACCTCAGAGATAAACCTCGGTGGGTTTATCTCGGCGTGTCTGCTCGAGCAGAGGTTGTTAAAGCAAATCCGCAGACATAAATATGATGAATCCTTTCGAATAACAGTAAAATGTATCTCGTGTGTGAAAGTAAAATCCATGTGTGTGATTAATGCTGCTTTCTTGTGGTTTTTAATGTAAGCTGTGAGCAGATTAATGCCTCACTTATCAAAACTGTTAATTTAAACGACTCTTCAAACACTGCGGTACGACCCACAGCGTTCTGCTGCTGAAACCATCGCTCAGCTCCAAGTTTCCAGCTTCGATATTATAACCCTCGGAGTCTGGCTGACGAAAGATGGCGTCATCTGCTCGCCACCAGCTTCACGCATGGCAGACCTCGAGGGGGTGCAAAGATTTAAAGGTCTCTCTGCTCTGATGAAAACATCACTCAGCTGCTTGTGGGCTCAGCTCTGAGCTTTCATGAAACTTTCATAACAGCAAATTAGAGTTTGCTTCCGTTCCAGCTCCCTCATACGTTGCCATCTGCTGCGTGGTGAAATGTCCTAAACACCTTGCAGCTCCGTGGCTGCACATGTATTAACGAGGGGGATCCAAACGTTTGCTTTACACAAGCGGGCTTTGTGCTTAACCTTCAGGAGGAGGGTAAAGTTGTTTGTTGCTGTTTGTAAAATGCTTTGGCCTGCAGTTAAACCCGAAGCCTGGAACTGGAGTTCGAACTGGAACCTGCCTGCAGATAAAGCTCGTGTTATCTGTGAGAGAGAGGGCTGGCATGCTAAACAGCGACACAAAGAGCTTCTGTCTGCAGATACAAATCTGGTCTCGTATTGTAGCATTTTATCAGCGTGTGAGCGAGGGTGCCGAATTCTCGGGCTAAAACACCGAGTTGCTCAGTTGTATCTGATGTCATTATCAGAGAGGACAATCGCTTCGATGAAACACGACACAGCAGCCACCTGGCCGGTATTACATCCCCTACACTTGGATGAAGAAAACTGCTAAACCCTTCTAGTGGCATCTGTTGCACTGCGCCGACTACGAAGCTAGAAAACTGTTTGTATGGTGGTCTGAAGTGAGATATTACATTCTCTAGGCTATGTTGAATTTAATGCCAAGGGATCATTTTGAGGTAAAGATGCAAAGACCTTCAGGCAGGATCAAAGCCTCAAACAGCCAAACAACTTTAAAGCAACCCAACAACTTTGGGTTCTGTTATGTGTGATTTTATGAGGCTGTATCTTTGCACATTTACCACCAGCACGGGCATTGCTATAGACCAGGCAGTAAGACAAGGTGTTACCCTGACCACCGAACCCTAAAATCCCAAAACATCACAGGCATCTGGGGGATGTGCCAGAGAGTTTGATCCACAGGAGCCAAAGGACCTGCTGCCAGTGTCCCAGTCACACAACACAGGACACAGCCAGCGGTCCCACATCCGTTCCCTGAAGGGTAAAAGGTGTTTCACAGCACAATGTTAGGCAGGCGTTTTTAATTATGTGGCTAACATGTGCACAGTGTATGCACAGCATTCAAAACAAGCCTGTCGTAGTTTTCAATTCCACTTAAGAGCTATTATGTTTTTAAAAAATCTTTTGGCATTAGAACCTGGAAATAAAAGCTCCTTTTTGGATATTACTGAATTATATGTGACCATTGTATGTGTGAATGCTGAAATCAGCATTTGCCACAGATTTTATTCACTTTGATTGTTAGAGTCTGCAAAAAGAAGCCTGGGTTATTAGAAAAATAGAAACACTTGAAACTCGCTGATAGAATTCTGAGTTTAACGTCAGAATTCTTGCAAAGAAAAAGAAGGACGCCCCCTCCTTTTTTCCCCAGTGGCTCTAATCCTCTTCCATAAGTTACAGTTTCTTCTTTGTGTTTGTTTTTTTCATGCTGCTTTATGGAAACAGCCGTAATGAAATAATAATTTTCCATGAAGTCATGAGACAAGCAGTCCTGTCTACAGAGGCTGAGCTCATCCCAGTGTGAGCGTTTAGTGCTCAGTCAACCATCGCCGGCAAATCAACGTTATTACAAGAGGAATGTGAGAAAACACTCGTAGTGAATCATATTTTACTCTCTATGAAGTTACACAGAAAACATTTTAATAAATACAGGAAGTTGGGGTTGTTTCACTCATCCACACAGAGGGCCTGGTTTTCAGTGGGATGGACATGGAGGGAGGAAGTGGGGTAAAGCGGAGCGATGAATGAATGAGCGGATCAGACAACAAATGTCCCAATAAACACGGTGATGATGAGGCCAAGCAGCAGCAGTAAACACAAACCCTACGTCCTGATCCTTCTCTAGAGCAAAGATGGCGTCACCCTCGGCACGCTTCAGGATTTTCACAGTAAAAACTAAAACACAAACACACTCTTCAAATTAAACCTGCCTTCAAAACATCAATCAACGCATTTAAAGCAAATATGTAACCCGTTCCTGGATTATTCTGCAGTCGAGCCGAGCCGCAGTAAACACAGTTTGTGTCCCAGTCTGAGCAGATCATCACTGCTGGGATCATCCCAGTTTCATTTGTCATTACTTTGTGAACTGTCTTATTTTAGCAGAGTTTCCTAAGTGGCAGAATAGAAATCTGGATGTTTTAGGAACATACGGGAAACCGCTGATTTGAGATTAAATATATTTAAATTGTGAGAAGAAAAATGACAAAAAAAGTTAGAATTTGATGTGATTCAATTGTTAGTGCATAGCTTCTCAATAAGCAGCCTTAACCAATCAAGAACTCAAGGCACTAGTGTTTCTATATCTGTGGCAAACGCCTCTATGCTGGTGCTGCTCCTGTGTATGGACGCCTGTTAGCTTATCTGTGGTCTTCTCGGTTTAACTTGTGCAAACGCCATAATTGCTGTGCAACGACCGTGCAGTGAAGAAACAAAAAGAAAAGCTTGTGTTTTAATGTCGGCTTCACTTCTCCTCACCTCGACAGTCGTCGATAGGTGTCGTAACTTTTGCACACAGCTGTATCTACACACACTACAGGAGACATCTCATCTGTTTGTCGGCATCCAAACACACATGCGGCACGCTGAGAGCGAGGCTGAGGCTGCAGCAGCCTCCTAGCGCGCTGCGGTGGAGGTGGTGGTTGTTATTATTTAGGGCCTGTCTCTTTTCATCAGAGTCTACAGATTGTGCGCTCTCTGCTGCCGGCTGCCTGACTGATGACATTTTCAGCACGAGAGACGAGAGGAAAATCGCTTCTGTCAGTAACGCACACCACCTCCTGCTATTCATCACTCCTAATCTCTCCGTTTCTCTACTGTGTATTTAAATCACCTCATTTTGTCTCATCTGTGTTTTCTTTTGGTTTCCTTATTTACTTTTGTGCATGCTGCCCGCTTTCTGTTCTTGCATAATACCGAGTTTTTCTGTACAGATGCTTAAACATACCGGGCAAAAAAAAAAAGATGATAAAAAAATCCCATGTTTGCTTTTTTTAAGCCCCAAAACTCATCATTCTTCTGTGGATCCACCAGGAATATAAAAATTTGGCTTTTCTTAAAAATACAATAAAATAAAAAAGCTAAGACAACTTAAGCGTGCCGAGTTATACTAACTAGTTATTCAGTGAGAATGACTAACATGAACTTAATGTCTTATGCCAAAGGAAAACAGTTAAATGCAGTTTATATAACCTGAGTCCTTTTGTTCACGAGGACAGTTCTCCTCTCCTCCAAGAGGCTTCTTCAGTTGTTCGTGTAGAGTCCCAGGAATTTAACCACAAGTGGGGGTTTCCCTGTAAGTGTGGTGCTGATGCTAAAGTTGGAAGAGAAAAACTAATTTTGCTCCTTAGCAAGGTTTTTTCTTTCCCCAACTTGCCTGATGAGTCCTAAATCTCGCCCTCTATTCAGTAATTTAAATTATTTTAAAATAATGTTTCCCACTTTTCAATGCATCCATATTGGCCCCTCCCTACCTGTGCGACTGACTCCACACTGATACTCCCACTCGCTCCCTTAGGTCTTCGTCTTCTGCTCGCCGCCCCGTCTCGCCATTATGGGGAACAGAGCTCTCGGCCGCTCTGCTAGCCGGCTCCAAAGTTCACTTCTGATATAAGTAATACAGGCTCTCTTCCCTTATTCAAGTCAAGCAGAGCCAGCTCAGCCGGACGAGCCTCAGCCGTACATCTGTGCAGCGTTAAAGGAACGCTGCTTTTATTAACATCTGGGCACCGACCCGGAACACGAACACTCACCGGGAGTTATTCGGCGCTGCAGGAGCCGCAGTCATGGTGGCCAACAACAGCTAAACCTTAACATTTTTGTCAGCTACGCAAACACTGGAAACCACATCGCACAGCCTCAACAAAATGACTGGAATGACTGAAATAACAATCACAGTGCAAGCAGAGTCAAACATTAATAGTCCCACGGGGCACTGCGAGGCTTTGCCAATGCAAAGTGTTCTGTACTTCAAAAAACAAGCCATGAATTATTAAAAGGAAACAAGTACGCACAAACACACTCCTCAGTCTGTTGGACGAAGGTAAGGATAACTCAACATAACTCAGTAAGCTTCAAAAACTAGCACAACTAAGTTAATTAGACCAATTAAATTAGGCGAGAGTTGTTTACAGTGCTTTACACGGCAGGCAAGGACTCCATTAAGGTACCATTAACACTTTCTGTTGAGTGAGTTATTAATGAGAATAAGTCGTAATGGAGTAAGACATGAAATGAAGCCAGATGCCTAATTATGTGTACTTTGTGTGTGTCATGTTTATGATGATGGCGATGATGCAGAAAACCAGCAGACCCCCCCTCTCACACACACCTTCCTTGCCTGGTCATTGTCTTCGATCTGACCCAGATCCCTGCCGCTGGCCTGGGCGATCCTCTTTCCCGACACCAGATTCCCGACCATCACAGACGCAGGACCGATCTCTGGAGGAGGAGCAGGGAGACGGGACGAGAGCTCGGTATGAACAAGAAATTGTTGCACGCAGAATCAAGCTGCCCATTCAGCAAATACAATAAACGGATTCTACATTTTTATCTGATTACAGTCAACGATAGTTAAAAAACATATAAATGCAAAAATACGGATTGAATTGTCACGGCAGGAAACGCCGTAGAAGTCACATTCACATACAGTGACATGCTGCCCATCATTTCAAGCTCAGATGAGGAGGCAGGAGGGGTTGTGATGTTTCACACTGATTTGAGTCACGCAGATTTAGTGAGTGAAACAGCTAAGAAAGCTTACTGGTTTCTTTAAAGCACTCCTTTCCCACAAAATTAATCCTGCGTGTGTAAAAACTCCACTTAAGGACATCTAGTGTGTTTATATGTGACACCAAGTTGTTCTATAAGCTATAAGAGCCTCTATAACGAGGATCCCTTAACTGTGCTCCCACGTATTCGCTCGTCCTCGTACTGTACCTGGCTGCTTCTGCCGGGGTTTGGGCAGGTTCGTTACGCAGGTGTGCGGACACATGAGCACGTTGCAGGGGTGCAGCGCCCCCTCCAGGAAGAGCTGCTTGGTCTCGGACAGGTGGATGCCACCCAGTGGAGTCTTGGGCAGAGTGTTGGAGGGGACCAGAGCCAGGCAGTACACCCCCACCTGGTGGATACCATCTATCGCCTGGAAGACATCGTGTTGGGAGAGGTATGCTTAGATTTATAGACGAAACAATGTATCGAAGGTAATAACTAAGATAATAAATCATATTATTATGTTGTTGCTTTGATTACTATAATATTAGTGTTTGATCGTTTTTTGCTTCATCGTTTCATCTCAGCTTCTTTTGAAATCGCTGATTGCTTCTGCAACCCGACAAACCAAATGGAAAAACACGCGGGCGGAATCTGCAGCGGTGAAGGAATAAAGAGAAATGCTTTTACTGCAGCAGTTAAAACTCCAGACGGCTTTTATAGCTTTGCCACAGTCGCCACGCTGGCTCAGAGACTGTGAGCTCAGGTTTTATCTATACAGTATGAATGCATAATATAGTATCACAAGCTGTGCGTGTGTTTATATGACTCTGAGGGAGTGAAGGAGGCTGTGAGAGCTGTTTTGTCACTTCAGCAAGTGGGCTGTTAAAATGTGTCTGCTGTGTTAAAGGACCAGGCTGGTTCTATTCTGCAGTTTTCCAGCTTCTGATGAAAAGACAAAAAGACAAGTTGTGTTATTTAGATTTTGAACTCAAAATCCTACGTTGGCTCGTTTTCAAGTTATCGCATTCAAACTTGGGTGTCCACACTACCGAACCCAGTGGGTTTACGACAATATCCCATCAGTCATTCATGGCTAATGGTAAAAGCAGCTCACAGATACTTTTTGACAACAAAATTCTCAGAATTACAGGTTAAAAAGTGCTCAGTAACTCTTTGAGGTTATTTAACAGAAAAAATGTTGTCCTCAGACAGAAATGAGCTTCACCAAGTCGTCTAATTTTACCAGAGTCCTTCCACAAAGTTTTACAGCCTGCTCCAGAGTAAACACACATGGACACTTCTCACACATCATTGTCAGCTGAGGTAAACAGTTTACTGTCAGTGTACGTGGATATATACACTTTTAGTGGGAGTCACTTTGCTATCTGAGCACACTCACTACAGATGAATGGTGTCCCGAGCTTTTCAAGTATATTTAAATAGGTGAATTATCTAATCAATGCTCTACCGACCATATTGTTTTTTTATTTCCTGATTTATTGATAATTGTTGATATTATTTAAAATCAGTATATACACATTTTTTTCTTTCTTTCTTTTACACAAACATGTAAAAGAACATAACATGCCGGTTAGCCACATGGGGTACAGATGCAGTTAGGCAGTCTAAATAAAAGGTTTGTTCTATAGCAGGGGTGGGGGAACTCCAGGCCTCGCGGGCCGGTGTCCTGCAGGCTTTAGATGTGTCCTTGATCCAACACAGCTCATTTAAATGACTAAATTACCTCCTCAACATGTCTTGAAGTTCTCCAGAGGACTGGTAATGAACTAATCCTTTGATTCAGGTATGTTGACCCAGGGTGAGATGTAAGACCTGCAGGACTCCGGCACTCGAGGCCTGAAGTTCCCCACCCCTGCTCTATAGCAACCACCATAGCTAGGATTATACGCTCTTCTTTTCCAAATTTGCTTCTAAATCTGTCAGAGATGACTCATTTTTAGTCGTGTCAACTCTCTCAACAGTTCTTTGTTGTACAATGGAAAACTGGCATCACAGGGATTAAGTCCTGCTAGTTTACTTCATGTTACAGTAGCTCTCTCAATAGCAACCAGTGTAAAACTGAACTGAACTGAATAAATATCCCTGCAGATGAGCCCTTTGCCACTGATACCTGATCGAGAGTCATAATCAAGTTAATCATAATCATAATGGAGAGAGGTATGAGAACAGAGCCAGGCAGCCAAAAACAAACTACTGCAGCAGGAAATGACAATCCTGTCTGAAATATGAGCGTACCTGCAAAACTCGACTCATCCACTGAAAGCTGTCCTCCTCAGTCGAGTCCGGCCGCTGCTCAGCCACGACCACGATCCTCTCATCATGGAGCACCGTGATGGAAAACACTGCTATCCTGCAGAACACACAGAATTAGCACATTTCATTGCATGCAGTTTAACTGCGCTCCACACAGCCAGCCACCAAAATGACCATAAAGTCCAATCAGCAGCTTATAATATTTGTGAAGGGGCGGATTTATAGTGGCGCTGCTCTGTTAGGCTGCGTTAATGTGTTTGAACCACATCTCCCTTTTGTAAATTAAACACAAGCTCCACAATAACGAGAAACAACCTGTTAGAAATTAAAGCAATATTAACGCTTACCGTCCTCTGTAAACGAACTTCATGGGCTCCACAGCCAGCGCCGTAGCAACAATGTCGTCAGCATTGTGCCGACGCCCACCGACCACCATCAGACCGTCCATCTTCCCAGCAACAAAGATCAGACCTGCAGGTCCGATGAATCCCAGCAGGCCGGTCCTGGTGAAGGGAAACTCGCTGATGGGAGTGCCGTTGTTGGACACGGGAAAGACCTGCAGAGGTTTTAAAGACACGACATGTAAACAAAACGCACACAAGATAAATAAACAACCGAAGCATTCACGCTCTCACCTCGAACGTGTTCTTGGTCATACCGGCCAGGCCGTAATAGGAGGTCCCCGTGGCAACAGTACAAACGCACATCTCTCCGATCTCGTCTGTTTTACAGAGCTGGGGAACACCTTCGAGCTTCACTACACACATCAGACCTACAGGCAGAAAGACAGACGCTCTGGGAAATCCATTCTTACTGGTTCCAGTGCCGTCTTACAGCAAAGTTAAAATAAAAGTTTTAACTATTCCCAGACTTCAAATCAGGTATTTGTTAGGCAGGTATTTCCTCCTCCATCTCCCATGCACGGAGGAAATACTCCGTCTCCCATCAGGGAAAGGAAACAGTTTTCTCTTGTTGACTAATTTCGTGATTCTTACCTGCAGAATGAAGTAAGTCAGAAATAAGGACAACAGTGACTCTCTTTTTTGACCTTAATGACCTTAACTCTACCTTTAAGGTCTTAATTAAGTGCATCAATACCAAAAACATATATAACTCCTTAAAAACAAATCCTGAAATCATGCAGTAAATAAACAAAACAAGCAAAAGTCTTGTGCAGGTTCGATAGATGTGAAAATAAAGTAAACAATTGCTCAGAGTCATGATGGCATCATGCTGAAAGCAGACTACTCTTTGGCTTTAGCGGACAAACGTAAATTATATATATACATTAAAAAAAGTATCACAACTTCAGCAGTGCTCGGTTCAAACTCTGCTTTTTGGACATCTGTCTCACCTCCGGGCATGACGGAGCCGACGTCCTGCAGCGTGAGCACCGACAGCTTCTCCTCCGAGTCGACCCGGATCACGCCGTGACTCAGACCCTGCATGGACAGGATGCCGCGACCAGGAGGGGTGGTGCCCTCCTCCAGCGGCCTGCAGGAGGGAGAACGCAACATTTGTCAGAAATAAGTGTGTTTAAGAAGAAGTAAGTAGCTACAAATTAGTTTTAGAGTCCAGACACGTCTTGGGGAAGTAAAGACAGTCCAGGGAAATAACCTGAAAATCAAAATATCATGAAAATAAATGATATATTTATGACACAAGAGCATTGATGGAAACATTTCTAGAGTCAGGAGACTGTTTAAATTATGGAGGCAGTAAAAAGTTATTTTGGAAAACTGACATTTTCAAAAACGGTTACATTTGGGGCCATTTTTGAAAGACGGGACCTCTTTGGAGGCTGAAGACATTTTCATAATTCAAGCACATTAATGGAAGAAGAAGAAGTTTTAGGAAGTGCAGTTTAAACGTTGCAGTACTTTAACAAAGTCAAAATACTTCAGCGACGTGAGGACAGCGACACGTCTTTTTAGAAAAGAGGAAGCAACTTCAGTGTTTTTGGAAAGTTCGGGTGTTTTTAGAAAGTGTGGACAGTTTAGGGAGGAGAGCACTTACTCTGTCCCCAGTCATTACCAGGACATTTTAAGGGTAATTAAGTTTAGGCTGAAGTGAGGATTAGAGGCTAAGAACTGCTGTGTGTCAGTGAAGGTCCTCACAAATACCATATAAACATGTGTGTGAGTGAAGTTTAAAGGTTTTCCTCTAAACACAGAGCTCATAATCCCCCACACCCAGCGAGGAAAAGCTCTTTATTAGCACACACAAGCAGAGATGCAAACACTCAGCCTCAAAGTGTTTTAATCAATAAAAAAATGAAAAGCCAACATGTGACTGGCAGCTGCTCTGACTGTAAATGTGGCGTTCAGATGTTAAACTACAGACTGGATGATTAGAGAGGTGGAAGTGTAAGTTTAGTGTTTTAAAACCTATGAAACTGTAAATTTAAGGTCATAAAATAGTAAAAAAGGACAGTGGAAGGAGGTTAAAGCCATTATAAAGTAGAAATAACTCGCTAAAAGTTTGTCTTTAAATGCTAGAAAGCAAATAAATTTGTACTAATTATATCTGTGTGTCTTGTGGTGAATACAGCTGAAAAGAGTGTGTTTGTGTGTGTACCTGCGTATAGCCACAGTCAGCGCCTCGGGGGAGCTGGCACACGGGCAGATGACCTCCGGCTTCAAACCTTTCGTCTGGAAGACGTTGAGGAAGGCGTCACAAGACGAGATCGACCCTGAGAGACAATCAAACACTTAAAGGCTTTTTGTGAAAGCAGAGGCGACTCATTGCTGGTTTTAATGATTACTTCTTCATTTCCAAGCTTTTAGAAACTAACCAATAAAACAAACCAGTCACAGCTCCAAATGTAATCTCTTACACATCTCTTGTTAACTTTTTTGAAAAGGATCTAAATAAAGAAATGTTTTTCAGGTAACTTGGATACACTGAACACTTAAACAGGGCCCTGCAGGTGTGAGTACACGAACAATCCAGCAGCAATGTTTTAGGACAAACGCCTCTTCAGCTCGTCAGTCATTTGATCTGAACCCACTAAAACCTATCTGGAATAAGAGCACTCAGAGAACACAGGGTAAGGCCTACACTAACTTTGGTGTTTTATGATGTTTTTGATGCCCTTTTGTTTGATGTGGCTTCTAGATATTTCTTCTGAAGGTCAACTTTGACCTTGGACACTAACAGTGAAGCTCCCAACTCCTAAAAAAACCAATCTTACATCACTAAACATTATCAGTGTACAAATAAATGTGAGTTGGATATTTAGCAGGTAAAGGAGACACTTTAAACATATATTAAAAAGACTGTTAGCTTACAGGGATTTGAACCATCAGCCACCACAAGCATCCGCAGGGAGCTCAGATTGACATCCCGCTGATCCCGGTGGGCCACCAGAGCCCAGTGCATGTCCCGCGACTTCACACAGGCCACCTTAGCTGGAAATAAAACGTCGCCGGTTAAATGACTGAATTTGTCATTTCAAACAGAAGGAGACTCATCAGATATGTTATGTCACCTTTGTACTGGCAGACTTTTTGGATCCAGGACAGCGGGTTGACCTTCATGAGGGCGTAGGGAATACTGATGACATGCATCATGTTCATCACACTCTGACAGACGCACACAGAGACACATTAACAGAGATGAAGATGTGCAGAGTTAAAGAAGTGAAACGGACAGAAAGCTGATTATTCTCACATACTGTACGTGAGTACTTGACCTGAGTATTTTCTTCTCAAAGGCACGTTACACTCCACCGCAGCTCAGAAAGAAATGCTGCTTCCTTTACCGCACTGCATTAATCTGACGGCAGAGAGCCGCTGAACTGAGGCCAAAAGTCAGCGCGCTCAGGTTTGTTCTGCCTCTGGTACTCGGATGGTGTCAGATTTGGCTTCATTTTAGTCTGGCTAAGACTTCGAGGTGCACATTAAAGCCAGACTGGGTGGAGAACTGGTATTTATAATCACAGCTGGACTGAATATGTGCACGTGTGGTGGATCGAAATGGGGTAAGATGCAGAACTTCAGCACCAGGAGGCGGAGGAAAGTGTAACTGGGCAGTAAATATATACATTTAAAATTAATTCATATAACAACTGCAATAAACACTGGGAACTGGGAACTTTTAGTAATTTAAGTAGATTTTACAGAGCATGTCTCACTTCATGTATGTTATATATGTTAAGTTCTGGGGAGCAAACTAGCTTTTTAACTGTAATTACATTTTTTTTTTAAGTAAATTCATATTTGAGGCAAAGAGTTTGTTTAACAAAACTATCGTCTTGGAATTGTAGTTTCATACAAAAGTTTTCTTACTGTCTGGATGGCGTGCCACAGTCCTACATCCTTCTTGAAGTCTAGTACATTCACAATGGTCTCAGCTGAGAAACAGAAACAGAGCAAGTCAAACTTCAACATCTGAGCGTCGGAGAGAAACAGCCGACCGTAGCAGGACAGCAGCGCTGTTCAGAGGTTTAATCAACAAGAGCAAATGTGTGTACTACCTTCTGTGTATGAGCAGGACTGTGTGATGGCCTGGCAGTGCGTGAGCATCGCTATCCTCATCACCGTCACTCCGAGGACGCTGCCGTCCTTACACGTCTTATACTGGACAGACAGAAACAGAAGCAGAGTGACGAGGCGGTTTGTTCCCGCGTGCGTGACGATCGTCGATACACAAAAATTCCACGAACGAGAGCCAGAGTGGAAGCACCAAAAACTGCAGTTCCTCGAACGACCGCTTCCCCCACAGACTTTTTTCCCCATCTTTTATTTACAGACTGTGTTTACTTAAAGTATCTACGAGACCCAGAACATCCACGTCCACGTTTCAGTTTTTTAGTGGAGTCAAATTAGTGTCTGCAGCTCAGCCAATAAGCAATTTTTAAAAATATTGATTGTTAAATTTAAGGCTTTTTTTTTTTTTTTTTACACTAACTTCCCAAAAACCTAAATGATGTCTGAGTGCTGTGCAGTGACAGTAATCAGTGAGAGTCTGCACAAAATAAGATCTCCTCTGTCTGAAAAGTCTGACATCAGTCGGACAAACGCACATTATTGGTCGCTTTTAAAGCTATGAATCATTTTGAGTCGTAACATTTTTCTTTTTTTAATGTTAGGCGCACGTCACTGAAAAACGAACGTTTCTTTTTAAGCCACTATAAAGTGCACCGCAGTACTTTCGTCCATCTCGACTGATTCGTGGCTTCTGTTAAAAATAAAAGGTCATTTTTCAATCGTCCGTTTTCTTTAATCATTTTCCTTTAAGCCTTTTTCAATCTGCAGAGCAATCACGGAGACATTTCACCTGGCTGCCCGTGCAATTACTAGAGACGTTAGATTCAAATCAATCAGACAGGACGACAGGATTGAGCGGCGGCCGGCTGAGAAGCGGCGAAGCGTCCACCGAGCTGTGGTGAGATTCTAAGCTGGAGGACGTGTAGCAGCATTGATTTCACGACTGAAACAACACGGGTGGAAATGTTTTGATGCCCTGACGAGAACATGCATCTGTGTTTCTGTCATCGTTTGAGTTACCTCGATGTAGGCAGTGTCCTGGTTGGCTTCCTTGATGTGTGGGAACCAGTCTCGGGGTGGTTTGGAGAGGTGTTTGGACTCCGTGACGAACCACATCACCTTCGGCCAGCCTGAACGCCCATGGAGACAAAACAAACATCCCTTTAACGTTCACGTGTTAGCCTTTTTTTTTTTTTAGAAAAACATTAACTTTATTCTATTATTTGACTATGAAAAGGAACAGAAAGCAACATGAATGCTTTTAGATTTTTCTCTTCGACAGAACTGAAACGTTGGACTTCACTGCTTTGCTGCAACAGCTGCTGACAGTGCAACAAGGTTTTATTTACACGAAGACAACAAATATAAAAATGCAGACAAATTATCCATCGATCTTCCTCTGGGGGCGGGTCACAGGGGCAGCAGCCTAAGCAGAGAAGCCCAGACCTCACTCTCCCTGGCCACCTCCTCCAGCTTGTCCAGGGGAACACCGCCAAGGCGTTCCCAGGCCAGCCGAGAGATATAATCCCTCCAGCGTGTCCTGGGTCTGCTCCAAGGCCTCCCCCAGTGGGACATGCCTGGAACACCTCACCCAGGAGGCGCCCAGGAGGCATCCTTGTCAGATGCCCGAACCACATCAACTCTTCCATGAATCACTACCTTATCATGGTGGAGGGGTATCTGTGTCGGGGGGCTTTTGTCCCCTGGTAGGGTCACCTGTGGCAAACTGGTCCTGGGTGAGGGACCAGGAAAAGAGCGATTCAAGAGACCCCTATGACAAGACCATCGAGGGAACATTTCACCCTGCCCGGGATAGTGTTACCGGGGCCCCGCCCTGGAGCCAGGCCTGGGGAGGGTGCCCGAGGGCGACCGTCTGGTGGCCGGGCCTTAGTCCATGGAGCCTGGCCAGGTACAGCCCGAAAAAGGGACATGGGCCCATCCTCCTGTAGGCCCATGTCCTGCAGCAGGTGCCGTAGGGGTCGGGCAATGTGTCCAGGAGCGGAGGCCCTGGTGGACCAAACCCCAACTACCAAACAGACAGATTAGTATTCTGGTAGTGTTCTGGTTATATCTCTATATAATAACAGTAAGTTACTGAGTGCATTGTGCAGTTAAATCGTCGTCACTTTGAGAATTTAATGGAAAAATGTATAAATGTATGAGGTACAAGCAGTTCATGTGAACTTAATGAGAACTAACAGCAGAAAGATTCCATCTTATTGCCAATTTATCACCATCTCGATGCACCAAAGTCGATTTGAAGACGGCAGCTGACTGCGAGTGGTCGCAGTCCACTCCGTGGTCTCCAGTCACTACTGTGTTACTGTAGCATAAGCTAACGTGGCTAACGTCAACACCGCACAAACCAAAATGTGACGTCCACCCACACATGTATGTAGTGAGTTACAGTGTGGGCTGCAAACTGAGCCTTATTCATTGAGTCATGGAAAACTGAGAATGCTGAATAATAACTTGGCACAACTGTCAACTATCACAGAGTTTGTTTGAAACCGAAGTCATAAAACAAACAAACAAACAAAAAGTTTCTCAGTTCACGTCTCATTACTCTGCTGCACCTCATCTCTTAATTGTCTTTGCAGATGCTTTAATTCAAAGAGACATAAACTCAGAGTCAGTGTGTGATTCATTCTGGCATCCTGGATGAGACGCAGATCAAATTACCAACCTTTAACGCCGAGTCGCAATCGCAACCGTTTGTGAATATAAGCAAAACAATAACGTGTGAAAACTGTGCTGCAAGAGCGACTGGCGCCCTCACAAAGACAAATTATTATTATTATGAGGATGTTTTTCTCCGTGCTGAGCTGTTGCACGGATGAAAACGAGTGAATGCAGATTGCCGAGTACATGAAGGCTGTTAATGCCTGAATTTACTGCTGCTGATTCTGCAGGGGAGCGAGACAGAAGAAACAATCAGAACGAGATGAGCTTATAGCCTGCTGATCAATAAGGGGAGCACTCCACTTTAATGACACACACACACTAAATCCAGGCTGAATAAGGAGCAATAAATCTGCTAGCATGATGTTGCTATTTATACATCCATTACTGCAAAGCAAACAGTGGTTATTAATCAGCAGGAGATTCTCTCTTTTCGTTCACCGCTAACGTCTCTTTTTCCTCCATCTATCACACGACTTGCATCCATTTTTCTCTTCCCTCAGTCGTGTCAGTTATTTTGCTATCGACTTGCATTACCACTTCTCTGACTCTCTCTCTCCGTCTCCTTGTCATCCATTACTCAAACCCAGCCGTCTGCAGTCATCAGTCTGTCCATTTATCCAACTGAACAGCGGGACCACGCTCTGAACTCTGAACCACGTGTTTGTCTGCAGTCTCGTTCAGCCAGTTTGAAAGTTTTAAACGCCGCATTGTCAGGACATCATGTTCAGTCCTGATAATTGCAAGAGTCTGGTGGTGGATTAAGATTCGAATTTGTGATTTAAATAAAGGTTATGGTTATTTTTTGTGGATTTGCGGCTCAAGAAATGGAAAGAGCTGAGAGGGAATTTTGTGATTGCTCACAGAGAGTTTGCTTGGCTCGTCTGTTTGCCAGTGAGATTATACTAAAAATCACTGAGGATCATTTCATAAATCTAGTGGAGATTTGGAGCAAAGCAACAAAACATGGACCACTTTCTTTAAAACTGCAAAAAGGAGCTTTTTGGCAGCTTTGGCAGAGGATGCACTTTTACCTTCACGATGTGCTTTGTTTTGTTCAATTTCACCGAGGGCCACAATGAAAAATGACAATCACATCCAGACCCAAACACATCTGGATTTAATTCATTTACATGTCACACACAGCAGAAATCAGATCAAACAGTTAACAGAAAAAGTGAAACCCTGACACAGCTGACCTGCAGGCCTCATGTTTGCCTTAAATCAGGGATGTCAAACCAATTGCCCGCTTTGGCCTTAAGTGGGTCAATCTGTAAAGACATTTACTTACACATCGAATCCTTCAGCTATCTTCATATATATAAAGCAAAGTGTAATCTTAATACTATGTCTCAGTTGTTTTCTCGATGATAAAGAAATAGTGATGTAGTAAAGAAAAAAATCTGTCAGGACGACTCTTTGAGTTTAAGCTTTAAGAGATAAATGTGTGAAATTACACATTAATTAACAATTAATTGTTTATCTATTATTTAATTACTTTAGTCCATGGCCATGAGGCGAGGATTTTATTAGTAAGAAAAGCTGTAAAAATACAGAGAAGTCGGATTGAATTCGTTGGAGGGCCAACTCTGGTCCCCGGGCCTTCTGTTTGACACCACTGCCTTAACAACTTTAGGTTGTCCCGATGTCTTTTTAAAATTATTTGAATACAGTTGCTTTCTAAATGGATTCTTTAAAATAATGACGCGTTTGAAAAACTCAAATTTGAGCAGAACTTGTCCTAAAAAGCAGGTTAAAGATTTTTAATGGTTTCGGTTAAAAGTTGCAGTTTTTCTACATATTTCAAAAGACGGACGCTGATTTATTTCTAAACTACAATCCCCACTGCAGTCTAGATTTATTCAACACTGGTGTTTGTATGAGGATTAAAGATGCATGTATGGATGTTTTTACGAATATGTTTCATGTGCCTCTGACCTTTGAACTGTGGGATCTCTCCAGTGGGACTCTTGGGTAACCCTTTATGGCAGGCGTCACTGGTCAGAGCTACAGTCACTCCACAGCTCCCCAACAGAAACCCAATCTGCTGACTGCCGGCGTCCTGCAGAGAGACAAAGACCATTGATCTGTGATTCATCAGCAGGATTGGAATCAATGTGTAAGTGCTTTGTGGTCATCATCAGCTTCTCTGTTCTATAAGAGTCATGAAAGGGGAAATCTACAGTGCTGATTATGTGAAATTGTCAGGTTCACTGGTTCAACTGTGATATTGCAAACTAATTTCTACATATAAGAAATTATTCCTGAAACTCCCAAGAATGATTTCTTTTATCGTCCCCTAAAGCTCACTGCTTCCTCTGCTTGAAATCAGCTGAAATCAAGCTGATTTCAACGACTCTGAGGCAGTTACATCAGTCTGCAAATGTTACGTCTGCTCTTTGCCTTCTCTGTTAGACACAATATTCATACCTTTATCTGAGATTTAGCCTCAAAGTAAGTATATAAGGTGCATCTTTCATGATGCAACCAATGCTGGTTAAGCTGCTGCCTAAGTTGGACAAAGCACAAAGGAGATCTCAGATCTCGGGAGTCCTCTCTTCCTGGTTAAGCACTGAATAGCAAACTTTAAAATGCTAATTAGTAAGTGTAGGTGTTGCCACAGTGAGATAAACAGCTCTCGCTGGGTGCAATAGAAACATTGTTAATGAAATAAAACAGCAACAGTCAACGTGAGAAGATGGAAAACCATGTGGGGAAAACACGATGGAAACATGGCGTTTCTGTCGGTTCCTGCTGCCGTTTCCTCGTTGCTCACTGCAGATTCGATGCACGTCATAATTTACCTGCTTCTCTGTAAACAATCAGCCTGACAGGAAGGTGTAGTGAAGTGATCACTAGGCTGATCATCAGAAATCCACACTGACTACGAGACTCACACCAGCCCTCCTGGTTCCTCCCAGAGGATATTACAATGCGGAGCTACGCTCAGTCCAAACGATGACTCAAACAAATGTACGGCGGCAGCAGCAGCGCAGTCGCTTCTTCAGAGACATTTGGCTCTCATTACACCTCAGCTCAAAGCTCAGCGGCCTCTGTGTTGAATCACAAAGTGCCTTCCAATGACTCATGTTTTCAGTGCTATCCCCCCCAGTGTTGCATTAGCTCCACTGACTGGTGTGAATTAGCTCTGCACTGCGTGACTCTGCTGCACGTCCTCTGTTCAACCTGCTCATGCAGTTTCACTTCAGAAAATAAGACGACATTTAAATAGAAATGTTATCAAATTGTTCTTCCAACAATAGAAACTCCTCATTGTCAAACTTTATTTGCATTTAATGACCAATCCCCTCCTCATGATATAAAGCAGAGCATGTCTGCTGTGTGAATTATTCTTTTTGTCTTGGGTATTTGGTAATTTAAGAGATTCGAGGTAGCTGATAACTGAGCACTGCAGACTGGTAATCCAGTTACCTGCAGTTCAGCTCGGGCATGGATCCTTTTCTTGTTGAGCAGCAGCCAAGACATTGAGCTTTGTTGTGGCCTTTATATGCAAACATCTTGTGCCTGAAGACAGTGGACCAGCACCACCGATGCAGTGAAAGTACAGCAAAAAACAAATGGTGTGCGTCACATTTCCTACTTGATGAACTGCTAAAGCTAAGAAGATTTTATTAGAACAAGTCAATCACGTTTGCTGTTTGAAATCAATGCATGCAGTAACCTGGACTCTCACACCAGCTATGAAGCAATGAAGAAATCCAAAACCTCCTGTCAGGATCGACTTGAACTTGAGCAAAACATGTGGAGGGGGTGGTTATCCAACCTTCAACCCCATGATTAGTTTACAGCCTCCTTTTTGTTAGATGCTGTTGAGGAGACGTGACACTCAAAGGTCCACGAACGCTCCCTGAATTCTGAACTAGATCCCCGAACGTGACGCCATTAATCATCGAGGAAGCCTGTAGTCACGCTGGCCCGTTAACACTGCTATCGGCCACACAAACGTTGGAAATCACATCGCACCTTTTCAACAATCACCGTCTGAACAGAAAATACTGCCAAAAAAACCCGACTACATCAATGATCTGACCCTTAAACAGCTTTACAGTCTTCAGAACCGTCCATACTAAGAAGAATTGAGGACTGCACTATTAAATAAAACAAGCATGGGTGCAGAAAATAATAAAAGTTACTGTTTTATTAAGGCTACTGCTTCCATTTCTTTTTAATAAACAGTTTATATCCAGTTTTATGTAAATTAGTATTAAGGTTTCTTCTACTTGTATTAAACTGCAGTTTGCTGGCTGGTGTTTTGCCTTTTTTTTAATATTACAAAATACTTTTCACCATATAGTAATATTTAACGTCCACATATTTTTCACTATTCCTTAAATTTTAATTAAACATCGAGTGCGGTTTTCCTCTTACCTTCCTGGTCAGCGGTACTTCTATTGGCACAGGAACCACCTCAGCCAGCAGGCAGCCATAGAAGGCTGTCATGAAGGAGGCGGGGTCATTGTTAGGGAAAACTAGCGCCACCTACAGGCAGAATGAGACATAATACATGTGTTACAGATTAAAACGGGAAGAAATCTTTGGAAATTTCAGGATGGAGGGAAAGTTATGATGTTGCCTTGATGGTTGAGGCAATAAACTAAAAATATTTGGTTATTCAAACCAAACCAGGAGTTACATTTAAACCAATCATAGCCTGAAAGATCACATCTGAAAGGATTTCAGAGGTTTTTGTTTTACTCAAGAGAGAGCGCGAGACAGAGCAGACAAGGCAGCAACGAAGTCAGGGAAGGAGCATGTTTTGTGTCTGTGATGCTGGATGCTGATGGCTGATAGGAGCTGCCGCCAGAGAACCAGAGAAGAACAAAGCTGAATCATTTAGGGGGCATCTGGTCAACATCCCACCCTCTTTCACTTCCTCTATTCCTCTCCTTCTACTTTCTTTGTTCTGTTTAATACCGCCTCTACTTTCAAATATCTTTTACTTGACATTCTCCTGCTCACAGTCCTTCCTCTCATTCCAGTCGTCCGTCTTCAAACCTTCTGTTAGCACGTTGAGGTTTAACTTAAACTCCTGAACTACTGGATGCCGTTTTAAACAGCTCTTGTTAAAAACACACAGAATACACTAAAAATCAATGCTAAAATTTTAATTTCTCTCAGTAAACAAGCTGCACTTAAAGAAATTGTGCTAATGTAAATTTGGACAATAGGTTTCACACAGTTTTGCAAAGACACAAACTTCTCTCCACTATCGTGTCCACAGAGCATGAACCCATCAACCTGCTTTCTACGTCACAGCTAGGCTGTTATCTCGCGCTCTAGCATTTTGGTCCAGTTCAGCTCCAGTTGCGTGCTGTGATGATAATGGTGGACCCCTGCTTAAGTTCTTAATAGCTTCCATATACAGTACAGTACACCACAAGAGTGGATGTGAGTGTGTTAATGTGTGTGTGTGTGTGTGGCAGAGAGTTGGCGGTATAAGCTAAGTGCACCTGAATGAATGAGAGTGGTGTAATGATGCTTTAACAGGGCTATTGTTGACATGTGCACGCCTCATTGAAGCAGGTCAGGTTTCATTTGTAAACGACAGCCGAGAGATTCACGTTTTCTGCTTGTAAAGGCTGCAGAGTGCATGTCAGGAAACACTGCACGTACGTGAGCTGCCCACATCGCATATCTCAGTGTGACTTTCGTCCCGTCTCCCTCTCCCACAGCAGATGCCGCCCCTCCCTGAGCCTGGCTCAGAGTTTTTCTTTCCCACTTCCGTCAAATGCGTTTCTCTCTTTTGTTGCTAACCTTACAATTTAAAGAGTCTCGTTATTGTGATTTGGTGCTATATAAATAAAACTGAATTGAACTGAACTGCCATACATTCATGGAAATTCTTGATGCAAAACATGCAGAGCTACTCATTGCTTCATGAAAAGTCAGAAAGCTGGGCTAGAAGACTAGAAGGTACTGAATGAATAAAGAGGAATATCTGTCTGAAAATAGAAAAATGATCTCGGTGGGAGAACAATGTCAGAACTGAGATAATACAAACTGTAAAGATGTGCTGTTGCACCGGCTTTCTTTGGTACCAAGTAAATACTAAATTATTCCAACTTACATCTGATCCTCGTTAAGCATTCTGTCTGCAGTGAGGAAACCCGATCTCAACAAGACTTGCATAACAGCGATGACACAAAAAGAACGGCTCTAATGCAACACACTACGCCATTAACTAGTTACATGTTGCAGCGTTGTGTTCTGTAGTGGTAATGGACATCACAGCTACAATGATGTTAATACAAGCATGGGTCCTTCAATTATCTGCACAATGAAAGCTTAGAAGAAAAAAAACACTTCCTGTGCACTTGTATACAATCGGGAATGAAATATGATACTTTTGTTATTATTGCACAGAAGGACAAAAGTGTGATGGTGAAGTTCAAAATGCATGAAATAACTGCATTATACTGCAAATACAAGTATCTGCACAGACAGCATGCTAACACAAAGCTAGTGAAGAACCCAGAGCGGTGTTAAAGACGAGTGTACGCTGACCCCCAGCCCAGCAGCCAGAGCCTGGACTTCAATAAGTAAATACCTTTACCTGTTTCAGCACAATCACAGTGGAGATGGCTTTGAACCTCAAACTTAAACACCAGAAGAAATATCAGATGCATGTTTTGATTTGGAGGGTATGCATGTGACAAACATAGGAAAAAAAGAGAAATTCGGTGCAAATTTCAGACAATCCATCCATCCGTCAGACTGGACAGGTACTCCTGAGTGCACCGTGCATTATGGGATTAACACTTCTCAGTTGAAAGTTCTTTATTGTCATTCATCATAAGGACAAATGACAGAACAAGATGACCTTATTCAGGTCTATGTGCTGGTAAGGATTAAAATATAGAAAGCTCTCATTAAAAAGTAATTTAAAAGTAAAGATCTAAGTGAATGTAATAATAACAAAATAAAAGGAATAATGTATTGAATTTAACGAACTTGATGATTGTGTGGTGCTCAGAGCCTCTGGGAAATGTTTTTTACTCCTTTCTCATTTTAGTTTTTTCACCTCTGTAATGACTCCCCCCATGTCACATGACACCACAACTTTTTAAAAAACTCCTTTTGTATGAAAATTACTGCCATTTGATGCTCTTTGCCAGAGTTGGAGTCCGTTTGGATCTGCAGTCCCCTGCAATAATGATGTCATATTAAAAATGTAATTCAAAAACAAAACTTGGCACAAGAGGACTTGTTAAAGAGAAACCACATCCACAGTTTTATCTGATTCTTCAGCAGCATCATTCCCTGAAACCTTACTGAACTTGTTTCTCTGCACAGAAACACAAAACCTCTAACGTAATTTCATAAAGTAACAACTCCTTTATTGTTGCTCGCGTGTAATTAAATCTCATCGGCTTTCTAAACATTCTCCTGTTGAAACCTATTTGTTTAATCGTTCTGCAAAGCACTCTGCTCAGGTGAGATACTGAAAATATGCAGTGTAATTTCTCTAAAAGCTCCAGCAAAAATGTCTTCTAAACAAATTACAGGGGAAAAGAATTTGCAATGTAATTAAACACACAGCCTTCTGGCTGAAAACGTCACACGCTGGCATGGAGCCAGTCTTGAGTCAGTCTCCCACTGAGCTGGAAATTAAGCTTAAAATAAAGAAGAACGAGGGGCAAGAAGTATGGGTGTCACGTGGCAGCAGAAACATGTGGGAGCATTACTGAACCTTTTTCCACTTAAGCATGATTTCATGTGTGGAGGCATGTGGAGTGTTGGGTAATAGGGGGCTCTGAGCATAACGTGATGATTAGCATGGAACAGAAGAAAGGAAGCACAATGCAAGAGTCCATGTTTAAAGTATTAAGTAACCTCCATGTGGCGGATTTTGCAAAAATCCTGAGAGGTGACGTCAACAAACTCTCTCGCTGCTTTTTGATTTACATGTTTGTGAGTCCAGCTCTTTATACAGGATGCTTCATAATAGCTCACTGGAGTAACTTCTTACAAATATTATGCTGTAGCATTTTTCTTGTTATAGAGTATTAAAGTGAAGCTGTAGAAACGAGAGAGGCGAGAGGGGAGGACACGCACCAAAGGTTCTGGGTGGAAAAAACACTAAATTGACACATTTCTTTGATGGTGGAGAAAAAAAAAGGAATTGCTTCAGGAAACCGCTCTGACAGCTTCCTTGTTGATGAAAAGTGTCATACGCAGGAAAAAGGTGTCACTTGTTACTGACAGGTCTGAACAAAACAGAAGGTTGAAAAGGAAAAATGTAATGAAACTGTAAACCAGTCTGACTGCCCGGTGATAGCAATGAAAATCAATTATAATTACTATCCAGGAACACAGCGACCTTCAGCACTGTTATCTGTCTGAAAGGATTAAAAAAAAGAGAAAACCTGCAGTGAAACGTTAGACATAGAAACGTATGGTCACACTTCTTTTGGTGCTAACTTTACTGCATATGAATTTCACTTAAAGTTCCAATATTTTAAAAAGAGTGCATTGAAATGAATCATACAGCAACTATTTCTAAAGTTTACAGCAGTCAATTAGTAGCCATTTGCAACAATACTTAACCGAATGACAAAATCAGTCTTAACACACTTTGCAAAAAGTTTGGTTAGAAGAAGAACACAGAGTTGTTTTCTAACCACAAGCTGTTTTCACTCACAGACAACATGAACTAGAAAAAATGTGTCTGCTGTCGCTACAACAACCTTCATTTACTGGCCCGATGTTCTTTCTGCGTGAAGTAAAGCAGCATATTATCAACTTTAACACTTCGGCGAGCCTCATGATGCACAGTTTTTATGTTTCAGTACCATGGACAGTGATCAGGCTCTCCGCTCAATCCTTTCAGTTTTTAAAAAAACAAATAAACAAAAAATATAAACTAAAAAAGAAACACCCTCCGGAGCTGAAAACTGAAGCCAACGTGGGAGCTGCAAACAGTGCAGTTCCTGCATGAGGCCCTTGTGCACACGCCTACTGACACTACATGGGAGTGTCTCAAACATACTGGATTACATAACCTACTCTAAACTCATAACAATTTTAAAAAATAACACAGAAACCAAACAAAGCGAGCTAAAATAAACTAAAACAACTCCCACGTCAAGAACCGAGGTCTGACGGTTGACTGGGTGTCTCATAAAGCCACATCTGATGACCCTACAACGCATTATTGGAAATAACTGCTTGTTTCTGTGTTAGCAGATCACTTGCAGATCCTTTTCTCTTTTTTCCCCCCCAATTGTGGCCTCGCACTCATTTTCCCCCCTTGGAAAATCTTCCCCTTTGTTCTCTCTGCGGCTCTCTCCATCTCAGCCCATCATGAATGTTTTTGCCTCACTCACCCGGTCTCCAGGTCTCACGAGCGGTTCTTGTTTGGTTCCCAGTTTGTGCAGCAGATTGTACGCCACCTTCACACTTCTGGACCACAGTTTACCTGCAAAAACATTTAAATGATGACGTCACACAATAGCTCGTGCAGACAGATAAAAGGTGAAGCACGTCTTTGAGAAACGGTTTGAAGTGACCGATAACAAGTTCAAGATGTTGTTGATGAAATACGTCCTCTAGAGATCAAGAGGTGGACTGTCAGGAAGCCTTTCTGTACCCAATAAAAGCATGAAAGAAACATCTCTGTGGGAACAGAGGATGACAACATGAGCCCCCATATGTAACAAATTACAGCACTGATATGACACGTGATTTTTAAAATACTTTGAAGTTTGACGGTACACCTTGTGGGCGGACTGCTATGAAGGTAATCGTATAGATTTCATAACATCCAATAAATCAAACGCTCCTCGTGACTTTGGTGTAATTGGATCCATGCAGGCTGATACTTTGCAGTTATGGTCAAAGCCTCAGGACATTAAAGGAAGTCACATAGGCTGCATTAGGATGACACTAAACAGATAAAGAGATTGAGTCTCTAGATAAGTGCAGCTGTTACTTTAAACTTTAGGTAGCACAAACCAAGCGCTTACAAAGCAGTTTAAAAATACTTTCTTCTTACGGAAGATGTCTGTCAAAGGAACTTTCAATCTCCCTGTAAATATAAAGTTATTAAATATTATCTGATCTTTCTGATCGGTTTCATTTTCCCTGGCAGACGGACCCGCTCTGTTCATTAATGCAGTAACTCACAACAATGGAATCAATTTCCTTCTTATTTCTTTCCCCCCCCCCCTAATTCAGACTGGCAGATGCAGATATTATGCATGGGCGATCCAGCATGAATTCTTTTGTTTTTTTTTTATGCTAAATGAGTTTTTTTTCCTGGTGTTTGTCTGAACTAATGAAATGAAGAAAAGCTTTAGGATCCCAGGAGGAAAACAGACAGTTTGGACCACAAAAAGCAAAGTTAACTGCAGACAAACACCAGCTACAAACATCATTTCTTAAAGGTGAAGCACCCTACGTCCCGTTGTTTACAGGTGATGTCAGGAAAGCTTGTTGGAGAAAATTATAAACAAACTTATCTACTGGTGGACCTGTGGACTTTTATTTCCTCTGACTGCCTCTTATTGATTTTGGGATAAACTAAGGATCTGAACCAATTCCCAGTATGAGATAAACATAATGATGAATATAATGATTCTGGACTGTGAAGAATGCACAGCTTCTCTCTGCTCTAGTAGAGAGAAGCTGTGCATTTTGGACTCTACTGGAGTCCAAAAATAAAAAAGCTGAAACTCAGCATGGAAGTTATGAAATTTATCATTTATCTTGAAATAAATCCTAAAGATTTAAATATGTCCTCCTAATCAGTGCTATAGTACAAGAGTAAGTCTATTCCTGTGAGTTCTCATTGGTTGATTTTTTTTTTTTAATTAAGAAAACTTTAAAGTACTTTTGTTTGGTTTTGTTTTTTTATTCTAGAAAGACAAAGATAATGCAGAAAGCTCGAGGGCTTAAAAATGAAGCCAACGTGGGCGTGCAAAAAAATAAAAAATAAAAAGATGTAGTTCCTCTAATGACCACTTGAGGCTTTTTGTACAAGAGCATAAATCCCCACAGACTTCCTGTTAAAATGCCCATCCTTACAGCATAAATAAACATGACTGCAGGCTGTGTGGTGAATTATAACTCACCAATTTAAATGTTATTAAAATATGAAGATTGCTATTGTTAGCTCATAACACCCTCATCGTAATATGATCCTTTCTACACTTTGAAAAAACAAACTTGAAGGAGGCCAAACTGCTAACTTTGGGACTTCAAATCGGTCCAGAAGCGAATGTATGATGTCATGATGGTTACGTCCCTTTTTTATATACAGTCTATGGAGAAAACATTATTATTATTCAGCTAAAGAGTTCAAAGTTCCATATTTGCTCCATGAGATTGTTAAACATACTGTTTACTACCAGCAGCGCTGCCTCTAAGTAAAGGATTAAGTGGAGACATAAGAAAAGATGATGAGCTAACATCTGCAGACAGAACTCTGGTGCTTAAACAGGATTTGTATTTCTTGCAGAGAACACTCCAAACAAAAGCAGATGGACAGAAGGGTAATCAAAGGAAGACATCAAAGCGAGAGCATCCCAAACACAGAGAAATAAAAAGTTTACGCTTCCTCTGCACGCTGAACACAAATCAGTGCAGATTTATCGATAATGTGATTTGTTGGAGAATAACACCACAGGATCAAAGCGTGCCGAGAAACTTCTCGTCTATGGAAATAGAAATATGTCTGTCTCCCGCCTCTTACGTGGGGTTATCTGCAGTGCAGAGCGGTGAGGGTTGAGTTTAAGGACAGCCGGAGAATTCTGTATCATGAATTCTCTCTGTTCTCCAGAGGCGGAGGACGACTCGAAAGGAAGATACAAAACAAGTTTGTCTTTGTTGGCCGACATCAAAGGGAAGACACGACAGGAATGAAAGATGCGGCAGACATGGAAAGAGAATGGCTGAACTTTAGATTCAGCACTGCACTGCACACACGCACACATAATCTCACCGTGTTTTTGTCTCTGGTGGCGGTCTCCGAGCGCTGGCTGAAGACATTTCACAGTCTGGTGAGCGCTCATATCGCCTCATCATCGGCAGCGAGCTCGCTCCCCACGAATCAGTTAGTTCAGTCACACACGCAAATAAACACACAAACACACACACACATCCAGTGCCAATTTGAAGCACCTGCAGTGAAGTTGCCGCCTATTCATGTTAATCCTGCGTGAACTCATGCGTGCGACAAAGGTGCTCGAGCGCCATCAACATCAGCAGAGATAAGAAATGACACTTAGGCGTACTTCAACTTCACCTGAGAATCTTTAGATACCTTCATCATTTTGAATCAGAACACAACGAGGCCTCTTACTGAGAAACACTGGACCGGCCACTTGTTCTGATAGGACCCATTTAAGGAGTGTTGCCATTTAAAAAAGAAATAGGTGTCAGGTGATGGGTTGGGTGGACAAATACATACACTAGTGTTGTGCATATTATATTGGCACAGCCAGGTGTAAACTCTATAGAACTTGACTGCATGCTGAAGTGGCAACCCCTAACCCTACTCAAGTAAATGTGTTTGGAAAAATGTAGTTCTAAAAGTACTTTTATTGCATCATGTTAACTCATGAGCTGCTGTAACACAAATCAAATGGCTGAATTGCCACGTCGGCAGGCAGTCAGTCTACAGAGTCTTACTAATGACCTACTAATTGTATTCAGGTGTGTTGCAGCAGGGACACATGTAAAAGTTTCAGGACACCGGCTCTCAAGGACTGGAGTTTGACACCCGTGTACGGGGTGTCCGCGTCGCCCGCCTGTCTACCTGCCCGGCAGGGTGACGACAACAACACCCCATCAACCTTTTACAGCTGAGGGGGCAAAACAAGCTTATGTAGGGCAGAGCAGTGTGTGTTGATTTATGAGATGAATCATCATTTTGAAGCACCTGCTTTTAATGACCACTTAATCATTATGATTTACTGAGATTACTATGATTATGATTATTTTGCACAACAACTTTTTAGCGTTTTGTCTATTTTGGAGACTTATTTTTTTTTCTCTAAAGCCCTTCGGTTCAAATTCTGTTTTTTAAAATTTGTGCCACAGGATATAAGACAGTTCAGATATTTTTCATAGTTGATGGCTGAATTTTTTTTTTTCCGTTTCCATAAAAAGAATTTATTCAACACAATTCAGTGGACTGCACACTGAACAGAAACAATGTATCAATCTTATCACGCTAGTATGGGTCCAATACCAGCGTTGGTATCAATGCTATCGGTGTTTGGATTTATCCACCTCTAACACAAACACCCAACTGAAATTTAGTAAAGCCTGAAGGCTCAGTAAAGATTATGGACAAAATTATACTAGCATGCTTTAGTCTACTCATTATTGTAATATACTGACTATTTTAGACTTAGACGGAGGTTTTTACTTGTTATGAAACCTCTTCGTTGTCACTGGGGGGCACGCTGCAGCTTTAAGTAAAAGATCTGAGAGCTTCTTCCAATTCATTTGGGTGCATGCCTGTGTGATGCTGGGTATGCGTGGTGTGATGTGTCTGGAGTCCTCTCAGTGTAATTTCATTCTCCCCTCTGTACAGCTGGGAGGTTTGACTCTAAATTCATGAGGACCCTGAGAGAAGCAGCTCTGTTCACGGCAGCTAAATTTCTTCATACCCTCCGGACCTGAAGTCGTTTTCTCTGCTGCTGTTTGGGAGATGAATAACTCGGTCGCCTTCAAGCGAAGAACAAGAGAACTTGTTCCAGTTTGGGTGTAGATTTAAACTGTGGCATTGAGCCGGGGGACGACGTGATGGGATTCAGCTGCAGCGAATGTGTTTAGGGAGCTGGGACGATGGCAGCGCTGGGGGCCAGAAGGCTGTTACATTATTTGGTATCGGGTTATGTTACTGTTTACTTTGCAACATGTTCTCATTTATGGCTGCTAAAGACTTGCTTTAGTTAATGTTTACGTTATGCTGACCGATTCGAGGCTAAATAGGATTTGTATTTCTGCAGGATGCACTGTGGTCTAGCACTGCTTGCTTCTGCAAAAGCAAAGATCGGTGTCCATAACCATTAATGTTTGAAACAGAGCACCAAAGTCAGCCGAGTCTGTGTACAGAAACTAATACTAGAGGGCACAGAAGGAAGGTTTTCATATTTTTTCAAGAAGCTGTGCTGAAAGTCGCACAGGAAACAATTCATCTTAAAACATTTTCTCAAAGTTTGAACCTTCAGGATAAAAAAAAACTTTTCCACCCTCTATAGCAGAGCAGTTTTCTTTTCAGGCATCTTTCTTCACACTTGCTAATGTGCTTAGCACCCTGTCTGGCTGCCATTAGGGGAATTATGCTCACACAGCGGGTGTTAAACATTGTTTGGTGCTACACTTAATCAGCTTGGAAAAGCCACCATATGTGCCGAAAACAAGATGCAGTTCAAAGAAAAAGAAAAACCCTCTTTTATGCACATATTACAAACATTTTTTGTTCTCTTTCATCGTGTGTTATGACAGTATTTTGAAGACTGGTTGTTAGGACGATTTATTTGTGGTCATGTGAGGCGTCCGATGTTCATTTTGGATTTTCGTCTTCACGCAAAAATATTTCAACCCTTTTTCCTTCAGCACAGATCCGAAGATTTGACCTTAGGGATGACATGCCGCGATGCAGGATTTCCAAGACTTACCATATGTGAGGACGTAGAGCGGCTTGCCGTTAGTATCCATGGTAGTGAGACACGGGGCCTTCGGAGAGATGGTGCCCCACCTCTGAAGGGCTGCTTCCAGAGAAGGGGGCCAGTTGGTCACCACGCCCAGCTGCTCACCCCGCATGGGTACCATCTGTGCCCCTTCAGCCTTGGGCTGGTTAGGGTCTGGCTGCTGGACTGCAAGTGGGCACGAGAAAACAGAAGAAGAAAATAATTTTTAGTCATTTTTACTTATATATGTATAAGACTGATTTAACAAGCACCAAAAATACTCACTACAGGAGGACATGTGAAAAAATATCTTTTAAATGTTGGTTTAAATTACAGTGACCAGTTATTTTAGGAAATAAGGTGGAGAAAATATGGTCACAAATGCATTCTGCAGCATGGTAACAAGGCCAGACATACACCCAGTGCCACATGAGGAAAAAATGGAAGACCTGCTACAGATGGTCAACATCGTGAGGTCAGTCTGGATTTACAGGAAGAGACGGATCAGTCCGCCTGAATCTAGGAACTTTCCTAAGAGGAACGTTCCTGCCCCACTACTGTAAAACGTTTTAAAGGCAAACGGTGGTCACGTCAACCACGTCCAAAATATTCACCCGACCATCAAACCACCACAAATGAACTATTTTCTCCCATTTAAGTCAAGTTTCCTAAAATAATCAGTCCAGCTGTTCAGGTCACAGTGAAATTAATACATTTATGTTTCTTGGTTCTTTACGATCTGCAACTTTTATTGCAGATTACAGGACATCAAATATCTTTAACTTTGCTTTTATGCTTTTTTAATAGATTGAAAAGACATAATGTCAACCAGCGACCTTTTATGAACAATATGACAAAGCTGATATTAAATTAACCCGTATAAATCGATAGAATATCATAATACAGAATTGTTTATTCTTATGAGTTCACTGTATTATACAGCCATGTAGAAAGGTGCGTGTTAGGAATAATGAAACATTTACTGCATGTCACCACTGCTGTAAGACAGAAAGTTCACAGGAAAGAGCTTTTAATCAAGCAAAACGCCCTGCTAATGAATTTCAACGACATACTGAACCAAACCGAGTCTTTCCAACATTTGCTATTCATGCTTAAATTATGAATTAACTTCTGACTCTGCAGCGTTTGATGCTGAAAACAGAAGGAAATATTCATCAGTTAGACTCTGCTTTGTCAGAGGAGACTTTAGGGAATGAGGTTTAGTCATTTGTCTGCATAGATTATTTTTCAAAAGTTTTAGCAAAATATATGTTTTTACCACCACTCAACTTTAAGTCAACACTGAAAGAAAGACTGGCAGAATCATTGTAATGTTACGTATTTGTTTTAAGCCTGGAGATTTGCATTTTGGCTCCAGCTGTGTTGGGGGGGGGGGAGCCAAAATATCAGGATAGGCTGGAGTACCAAGTTATCAGCTAATGCTAACAAGCTAGGTTAGCATAAACTGTATGAGTGCATCACACAGGCACATGCTAATTAACATGCTAATTAGCTCTAAGTAATATACAAATAATAACTACAGTTTCACTCACTCAACTGTTAGACGTCAGGGAATCACCCAAAAAGCCACCAATATAAGAAGATAAGCTAAGTAGCCTAATTTAGCCCCTAACCACGCTACCTAAAGACTGGTTGGTGACACCCCGGCAACCACTGGTCATTAAGGAAAAATGTGTAATCTCTTGGCTGCTGGAAGAAACTATGACAAGTCTGATGCAAAGTTAACGTTTCCCTTTTGGAAAGTTGTTGCAATGGTAGGGGACAGCTTTTACTTTGAAGGTTCTCCATTTCCAGCTTGTGTTGCATAGGTTTCACTACTGCTCAGCGAGTGTTTGCAGACAAGTCAGCACCTTCCATACAAAATACACCAAATCACTGCAATCTGCTAGCAATCGAAGCATTCACAGGGAGGTTTTTGGTGCAGCATCCTCTTTGAGAACAACAGCTTGCTGACCACTCTCGATGTTCATATTCCATCTTCTAATGTGATGAGGGGGTGGTCTAGGCACTGGGGGGCAACCAAGTCTTTCCTTAATTGGCTTCATACATTTTTGCAAGAACATGAATTAAAATATACAAAAACACGTATTTTCAAGTATTTTTAAGAGTGAAAAGAGAAGCTGTTACCCTCCAAAAGCTCTTCAAAGTCATCGACGAAAAACTCTCTTAATGGCGGCCGTTTGGGTCTCTTCAGAGTGTTGACGAGTTGCTGTATTTTGGCTGAAACTCTGCTGCTGACTGGAACACCTGTGGAGCGTGAACAAACACACAAAAAGACCACACGTTTTAATCCAAGTCATAGCTTAGACTTTCTAATTGTGCTTTCACAGGTGCACACGTGAAGTAGTCGCTGCTTTCGGATTCCACTGAGCAGCCCACCGTTTCATCCGTGATAGAAAAAAATCCCCAAGTTTTAACTCTACACTGAAGAGCCCTCGAGTGAGCAATCAAGACAGCTGCCGTACAAAATGACACTCAAAATGCAAAAATAGCGTATGAGATGAGGTGTGGGCTCAAACTGCTCTTTCATTAAGGCCATTTTCAAACCCACAGAGTTTGTAGCCTTAAGACAAAGAAGGAAAATGAAAGTCTAAATGTGGATGTAAACAGATGTACTGGCAGACTTGGTTTGGGCTGCAGGGTGAACCAAAGACAGACGTGATGTTGTTAAGATTATTATTTCGTCTGTGTGTGAAGGTAAAGGAGCGCTACTCAGTGAAACTCGAATACTTTTGTTTTCACCCCTGCAGTCCTCGGGTGCTTATGCTGTTTTTGTTTGCCTTTTCTCTCGTCAGGCTTTTCTCAAGCAACTGAACACAAAGGAAGCGTCTTTTTTTCCATCCCTGGCTGTTTCACATTTATCCAGTCAAAAGATGCAACATTTAATTCATTGTATTTATCCTCGCAAAAGACCACTGCACTGTATGAACTGCCGATGTTAGAGGTTAGCTTGCAACACTCACACCAGCTGTGCGTGCGTGGGTGGATGTTAATGTACATTCATGTAAAACTCAAACTGCGACTGACCTCAGCAGCTCACCAGGAAGTACATTTCTTTCACCCAAACATTTTCTTCTGCCCCTTAAAACGTATTAAGAACATGCATAAAGTGCACGTTAATGTTTGGCGGTGCAAATTTTAATCCACCCACACATGCTGCACACGTGCTCCACATTTCAACATAAAGCGGGTGAAACAGGGCGGGAATGAAATGGTGAACGACAGATGCATGTCGCAACAGTGACCGACGAGGCGCTGCAGACGACTGTCTGGATAAATGTACACAAGTTACAAAAAGGAAAATACCCTTCAAGGATAAAAAAGCCTTAAAAATTAAATATAATACTTTTTTTTAAAAACTACCACAGGAAACCCTCTAAAATCAAATGTTAAATCCTCAAAAATCCAAACACTAAGTATTAATGATGAAACATCTTTCGACTAAAGCTCATCTTTGGAAATAAAAGTCTGCGCAGCCCGACTGGAAGCAACACAATAAAAAGTGTTATTTCAGATGAAATCCTGTCTACTTTGTTGCATCTCTTTCAACCAAACATCCCGACAGGGCCCCGTGTGCAAACTCTGGCATCTGATCTATCAAACCACTTCATGCATTCAGCATCTCGGCCCGCGGCAGCATCCAGTGTATTGTCTGATGAATAACTCCGTCTGCTGGAGCCTCGCGTCCCTCCAGAGAAGGAATTATTGAACTACGAACCAGCAAACTGCCAACCTCTGTCATCTTTGAGGTCTCTGCAGAAATCTGTGGATTCATCTTTTGCAGTGCTAAAAGGCATTACGAACCAAATCCGATCCCCCGCCACGTCTGGACTACAAAGAGCTGGTTTATATAACCATGAATGAAGATAAACTCTTTGTTGGATTTTGCTGATACAGTTTGTGTTGTTTAGACTACAAGATTATACACCTGCCTGTGATAAGAAGAAGAGAAACACCTGCAGAAAATTATTACCAATGAACTTTTTTGGTTTTACTTTTGCAAGAAAAATAAAAACGAAAACATTGAAACAAAAAAGCAACAAAAAACACAATAAAAGCCTCACATGAATCCAAAGTAACAAAACATTCTAGCCTTCAGCTCTTCTTCTCTCATCATGATCAGGATGTTCTTCACATCCACTAAGACAGAAAATATGATGCATTCCCCCAAAGAAAATGCGACACAATCGGAGAATTTCACCTTGAAAAACACGAGCAACTGTTCATATTTGCCAGTCTTGACTCACCGTCTCCAGTTTCCATCAGCTCGGCGTTGCCGTACTTGGGCGTCTGTCTTTGGGCTGCGGTGCCAGCGCCTGGGGCTCTCTCCACCTGGATGGCGTCGGTCGCGGTGGTGTTGGCGGTATTGTTGGTGTAGCCGGTGACATCTGGAGGGGCAGAGTGGTTCTCTGGGATGTGAGAAAATAGGGAGGCGGGTTAGTACCCTCACACATCCTGCTGTTACTACACTCTAAATGTGGATCAGAAACTCAGCACAACCCAGTAAATTATAAACATATCTGCTGGATGACAGACTAAAGAAGTTTCTACTTAAATGAAATTGACACAAGAAGTCAAAGATGAAGATGAACATCAGTGAAACTGCATTAAAGCAGCTGAGGTGTCGATCGAACGGTTAAACAAAAAGTAACTGATGAAATAAAACGTTGATTAACCGATAACGACTGGAGACAACTGAAACATCGGCTGAATATTAATAAGTGTTGTGCATGCAGAAAGGACATAAGGTGTCAGTTAAGTTGTAAAGACTGAAAGCAGCGGAGTCGTCAGTTTAAATGCCGGTTGAATCACCAGTTCTTGAGCCAGCAGAGGCGAAACATCAGTGCCTGAAAACAGCTGTGGCTTCAACAGGCTTTCAGACAGGAAGTGACACAGACAGTCAATGAAATTCAGATAATTAACAAAGTTAATGCTTTAGATATTTTAGTCTGTTTTACTAAAGACGGTTCCATAACCTATTGTCTCATGCAGCAAGGCAATAAAATGATTTCTAGTAAAATTCTTAAAGATATGTGGATAAAAACACTATTGGAAGCCACAAGAGAAAGAAAATTAGGAAGGTATTCACTGACTTCCAAAGAATCTTTAAAGAAGAATCATGTCGGGGGCTTAAAGATGTGACACACTTCAAAAAAATAGAGCAAAAATCCACCAGAACCACCAAATCCCTCCAGAATCTCCCAATCATTCCTCACTGATCGCTCCACAGACCGCTCATTTCACCACCACCTCCCTCTACTGCAACATCTGCCTCTCTCTCGAGCAAAAAAAACCAAACAAAAAAAAGACTCCATTTCCATCAACACCCACATCTTACCGTTCATTTCTGGTTGTTTTTCACCCTATTTTGTGCTGCATTTAGATACTGCTTCAACCTGTCTGCTGTGCCTAATGTTTCAAAGCACATAGCATTCCTTAAATTCTTCAAATTTACCTCTTTTATGAGGCTGGGATGCAGTTCAGCAACATCAAACGCTGTTTACTGTTCTGCCCGAGGGCTTCTTTACTTTGAGTGGTCCAAGCATGAAATGATGATAGCAGGAGAATGCGCGGTGAATCTAAATTGGGATGTGTGTAGGTATATCCTTACGTATCCTTTACTGTATCTTTGCACTGAGTCAGAGTGCCCACTTCAAGTTAATCCAATAGAAAGCCATCCCCACAAAGCCAAAAGTAGGTTTGCGGTTCTACGCATTGCTGTTTTTGCTGCGTTATGTGCGTCATTTGCATTGGGTTACCACTGCATTAACATTTATAGCACGCTGAGATTGATCTTGTAGTCTTGGGTTTCAGAGTTGCAAGGTTCCCTAATGTTCACTGTGGGTCATTTTTGGCATTTAGTGCTTCGAGCATTTGGAAATCCCTCCAGCTTCTCCTTAACGGGCCTCCTGTAAGGTCAGAGGTCAAGTGCAGATGTAGAATAACAATCACAGAGGTAATCAGGATGCAAAGTGCATTGAAACATCTGTAGGGTGCGTCTTAGACATTAACCACTCTCTGAGAATACTGGGACACTATCCAACCATTGAGTCCATCTCGGTTATATTTTAGTGTTGAACAAAACACACTTAAACCCTTTAAGTTTGAAACACAGCTCAAGGGAACTAAAAGTCGTCATTTCAAATTGTACCTCAACTTCAGAATAGCAGGACTGAAGGAGCACCTCTTTGCTTAACTTCTAAAACACCCTCAAAGAGAGGTCACCACTTTGGATGATTTATATGTGAACGCTTGCCTCGCTGCTCCCATTCACAGCTTCCCGCATGATGCACCGCTGCTTCAGTCAAGGACCAGAAGACAAAGGAGATCAAACTACTTCACGGCGTGAAGGTTCCTGCTGTGAAAAGGCAGCAGAGCGAGTCATGACTGAGGGGTCCTGTTCACAAGTGCTGCTCATGTTAAGGTAATTCACTCCATCACGTGCCCACGATTAAACTCACTGAGATGTTTCGAAGGATGCTCATTACGTCACTTAGCATCTGTTTTAGATGATGAGACGAGGTTGGGTTTCTGGTTTCACATCATTGCGTTTTATTCTAATGAGAGCTGTCAGCATTGACTTTCATTATCCATTTGGCTTTGATTAAAGGTCTATTGGCTCCATCCACCACCAACTATATATAACCTTATATTTGCTGTTCTCTGTAAATGAACTTTCTGTATGTGGATTCACTCCTTGTGTTTTTATTATGTAATGGCATTGACTTGTGTTCTTCCTTCCCACTGTCGCCAAGTGTTTGCTCATGTCAGAGCGTTGCAGCATCTTCTGTTATGGTGTAAAACACTTTGAAGTGACCGCTGTCAGCTGGTTCTACATAAATAAACCCACAAGAATTGAAGAGAAGCACTTCACAGATTCAGTCATTCATTTAGTGCCCCATCTATAGCCTGTATTTGTTTATATTTCTTTAAACTGGTGAAATGTGAATAGGTTGATTTAGCCATTATCATTTTCACGTCTACATGTCGATACTGCAAAAATAAAAGGCTGTTCTGATGCATCTTTTCCCAGTTGTTTATTTGTGCTTATGTCTCCTTTATCCAGAATAATGAGGTGAATTACCAATGACCAAATTAAATATTTAATTCACAACACAATGTTAATCATTTTAAGCTCTAACGACTTATGCTAAATGCAAAACACCAAGAGCTTACTCATTTTGTTTTTTATTTGGTTCTATCCATTTAATGTCACGACTCTTTCATGTGTTCGAACAAATAAAGCCGAGAGCCGCTGAGCTCAATATGATGTGAAAGGCTTGGAAAGACTGAGAAATATAAGTGCACAGTGAGAGAAAGGCAGGGATGATTTCTAGCAAAGCACTGAGCCCAAGCCAGCTGGAGAGAAACTGAATTCTTTATCCAGACATGGACTGCATATCAACAATGCAGCTCCCAGCACAAGCATGCTAATTACTGTAGCACGCTGTCTCTGCAACATCTGGGCTGACGGTTTGAGCTACACATATATTCTCTGTAGGCACTTGTTGTGCAGCATCTGTGAGAATATGTGTGTGTGCATGCACGCGCACATATTTGCACCTCCGGTGACCTCATCAGGTCGTCTTTATGAAGACCTGAGACAGAGCTGAATATCATCACTGGCTAAGGATGAGGATGAGGACGATGATGATGATGATGATGAATGCCTCATTTACTGCTGGAATATCCATCAGAGAGGCTGAGGCTGTTTCAGGGACAGGACACTTTAATGTGCGGGCTCAAGGATCTGTGGCTGGTAGTTTGCAAGCCTCACAATTGAAAATGTCTCCATCAATTTCTGTGAATCTTGTTGAAGCATTACTGTGGATAAATGTGCTTCACAAGGAAAAGTTTGGGATTTTCTTTCTTTCTCTTGAAAAGGAAGTCCCCTCGCTATAATTTGTGTCCGCTGCCTATTTACACTGGACAAAAACGTTTAATTATTCATGCATTCTTGTGAATCGGGCATTAAATCCATCTTTGAGTAAATAAATGCATGATTTTTACAAAAAGTTCCAGCATAGTATTTCTAATATATTTCTTACAAAAAGATAAAACCAAGCTGTTTATGCTGGATCAATAGAACTCAAACTGCACTGCAGAAACAGGCTGATTTGGGGCTTAATGCAGTGAATGACAAGAAAAATAGCAGCCTTTGTTTGTTTTTGAAACAACCTTGTGTTAGCAGGGGGTAATGGGATGCTGTGATTCTTTGTAACACCAGTGACCGCTGGTGTTTCAGGCACATCTTAAAACTGGTTTCTATTTTATTTTGTTAGATGATTTGTCTGATATTTCCCCACTGTCTTACAATGCTGCCGGTGAAAAGCGAGCAAACCCATTGAATGAGTGAGAAACATACTAACAAAAGTCTAAGTGTAGGTTTTATGCAAAATAAATCTCACACCTTGAATCTGTCTTTTTCTGAAGCAGCAGTCCCGAACCCCCGGGCCCCGGACTGGTTGTTTGGTACCGGGCCGCGAGAGTTGAGGCTCGGGTGTGAAATTTATAGTTTTCAGGGTTTTTATCATTATTCGTTTTAGCGTTTTTAGCGTTAACTTGTTTTCCCTGGGTCTTTTCCCGTGTGTTATGAATAAATCTTTTTTTTGGTACTGGTTTTGTTTTGCTGTATTTAGCCGCAACACCTTAGAGGCCGATCCATGAAAATATTGTCAGAAATAAACCGGTCCATGGCGCAAAAAAAGGTTGGGGACCGCATATTGGCATATTAAAGAAGTTTCTGTTATTGCGTCGTGTGTGTAAATGCCTGCTCTTCCATGTGAAGCTGCAGCTCTTCTGCACATATGTAACAGTCAACAGGCTGCTGCAAACCTCAGTAAACACATTTGTATGATTCGTTTAAATACTCTCCTCCCAAAATTTACAAACACAAATACATGTGCATGTCCACACTGATTCTTTTTTCCTCCCAAGCACCAGAAGAAAGCTGCTGAATTGCCCCATGATGCTTTTAATTTTATATTTTCTTCGATGGGAATTTTACTATTAAAGCGTTTTAATTGCCGATGATATCCAGCTATATCTTTTCATTTAAACCAAGTGAATCATGAGTTGAACATGAGTAGCATCCATGTTAAACACATCTCTAGATCTTTTTTTCCACTTAAGAAGTATTAATACTTTTAGATGCACCGTTTAAGAGAAGCTGGAGGTGCTCGTTTATCTCTAACAGCTACTGTAATGCACTTTTTTACTCTGTCAGTAAAGCAGCCCCCAGCCATGCTGCTGCTGGATTACTCTCAAGTAATAGGTTAAGCAGACGATCTCATATTACATTACAGCAGTTGTTCCATAATTTATAATCTGTGGAGTAGCTTCGATTTGTGTTTTCATCACGGCTGAATTTTGCTTTTATTGTTTGTGCTAATAAAGAGGCAGAAACTCGGGCCAGGCCACAGTCAGGGAGCGCTCCTTAGATAAAATAAAAATAGAAAACAAATGAACAGCCTAATTAAGAAATTAAACCAACGTGTGCCATCACGACAGCTTCGATGGACCTTTGCACTGATTCTCCAGGTTTCTGGAGCTGCAGAGGAAGGAACGCTATTCGTCTCTACGATGGTGGTGGCAGAGAGATGTCAGTCAGAAATCACTCGCAGGTGTTTAATAATGATTCATGTCACTATTGTAGCTCATTAACTTTGTCTGCTCTCTCCCACAGTTTGTGTTTTGTCCTGTTTGTTCTCTCTTTGTTTTGGTTTCTTGGTCTTTTCGTTCCTCTGACTCCCGACTGCCTCTAAATGGCGTCCCCTCCTCCAGTCTGGTTATAGGGGCGTTCTTCCTCCCCGCTGTTGCCAAGTTCCTCTACAGGATCTTTAGGGTTTTCTCCCCCATATTGAATGCAAAGCAACAGATTTCTTTTTATTAAATTGGCACTACATAAATGAGTAACCAAATAAAACTAAATGTAGGATCAAGATGTGAATCACTTCCTCATCTCATTCATCGTGGCCATCGTGTTGTTCCCAAACTGTTTTCCTCTTCCCTTAGAGACCACCGACCTTCCCCTCGCACTGACAGGGGGGCTAAGCTCCTGTTAAATCCCAGTCGGCCTCATCTAGACGCCTTAATCACATTGAATATGGGAACTATTCCAGAGCAGTGTTAGTGGATTCAAAGTCTATTTTTAGTTTTTGACAATGACAAATGGTTAATTAGAGGTCTGTTCTTAAAGTCTTTCTTCAAGTGACTGCTCCTTGTTTGCTCCACCATGGATAAGTGTATTTTCTCTGGCAGTCCAACAGGAATGGTGCAAGGAGTCACTTCAGTAAATGAGCGCATCATCCTGTGCTGCTGCCGTTTTACATGCCAGGCACTGAGTGGTGCAAAGCAGGAAGCGTCTTCAGTTCACAACTCTTGGCTGTTACATGTCGTGCTGGTTTCTTTGATATAGTATCTATGATTTGAGGTAGCAGATTGCAAAAAATACAACACGAAAAAAAATTACAGACAAAAACTAAAACAAGGAAGCAGACGGGCAGCCTGCATTCCTCTACCATCTGCTTTCTGGCCTAGATGAAAAGCTGCTTTGAAAGCAGATTGCCTCTGGCTGAGAAAACAACTAAAATCATGCTGCATAATTAGGCAAATCAATAAGAAAACGACAAACAGAAGAACCTTGAAAAGAGGAAAGAGTCACACAAGCTGCTATCCAGCTTCTTTAAAAGCATTGTTGATTTTCCTCATCAACAATTCACACTTTCAAAAGCTGTAAGCACAGCCTCTTTTTTCAAATCCACACAAACAAACTGCTTTCATGCATCTACCACAACAACTCAATGCTACTCCTATCAAGGTTAGCATTGATGGTTTCTCCTCTGCACTTATACAACATGGCTAGGCACAAATTTAATTAGCGGGGAAACAACTGAGGAGGGGCACAGCTCGAACAGCAGGCATATGATGGAGGGCACTGTGGAGAGAAGGTTAGCTGAAAATTATGAGGGGGGAAATACGACATCCCTGTTCGTGCCAAGGGATGGCGGGAGACTGACCCTCATTCTGGGCTCTCCACCAGCCATGCTCCGATTGAAACTTACCGGAGCGTCGTGGACCAGAGTTTCCATTCTCTATCATACCAGCTGGCACTGCCCTCCTCCTTCTCAAGGAGAGGTGGCTTAAAAGGCCTGCATGTGAGGAACAAGAAGGGAGGGGAGTCTTTAAAAGTGGCATCAATCGCAAACCTCTGGTCTTTGTTTTTGACACAACACAGCACACCAACGCAAAATCGCAGGCTGTAGTTTTCATTTCAGCTATTTTGGTGCTTTGTGTCACTGTGAATTATGACAATCCGGACCAAACCGGCTCCACTGAAGCTGCAACATTTTTACAAACCAATTCTGGTTCATCTGTTTCATTCAACGATCCGCTTTCGCCCTTCTCATTCTGCGTCGCCGCCATGCTTTGTCCACCATGTGCGTATGAAAACAAAGGTGCGCTTTACCCATATTCTATCGCGATATTTCATTTTCTTATCATTGCCTAACACTGTACCGGTATTACCTACTTTAAAGTATCACTTTTTTCATAAATACACGAACAAGATTCCTGTTAAATTACAATAAAGTAAAGAATGTGCACCTATAATCTACAAAAACAATTTCTTACTATAAAAATATTACAGCACTATACTCTATAGAATATAAACTTCATTACACAATATTGTCAGATGGTTGCTTCCGATTTTACTCTTAATTTATTGTACCTACTCTAATTTTAATAAACAGTAATTGCAGGTATATCTGTACTGTATTATATATAACTATATAATAGAGGTGGGAATCACCATACATCCCACGATACGATATTATCACAATACTTAACGCACGATACGATATTATTGCAATTTTTTAAAAATATTTTGCGATATTCAGATTCTGTACATAAAGGTAAACTTTATCAATATTCATTTTATCTAATATCAAAGTCTCACACTCAGTCTTTCTCTCATTTCAGTTTTATTGTTGACAAACTGAACGGTTTGTATTACAGTCTAGTCCAACTTAACTGAATGCAACCATCTGGTACAATTATAGCTATTCTGAACTATGCAATATGAAAACTATGCAGCCCCTTCAGCAACTGAAGAATTTGAAAGTAAATTAAAACAAAATATAATTTTACATTAAACAAAAAAGTTTTAAACTTAATTAAAATAAAACATGTCTTAAATTAAAAGAAGTAAACTGTCATGTTTATTGCTGCCAAAAAAACAAGTTAAACACATTTGGACAGTGAAGGAATGTCAGGATTCTTGCTCAGAAAAAGGATCAACATGCTCTGAGCACAAAAACCTTTTTTGTAACAAAATATCGATTTCTGCTGTGCCTGTATCGATACATTATTAGCAAACAAAATATCACGATACTACACAGTATCGATTTTTTCCCCCCACCCCTACTATATAAGCATATAGGCTACCCTCTTCTCCTGCTGCTTGGACAGCAAAATGCTGCTGTATTCAACATTACACACAGGAACAGCAACCACATACACAAGCACAGACACACAGGTTCTGTACAGGAGCTGAACTCAGCCCAGAGTCAACAATAACAACCAGATCGTCTGCGATGATCCTGTGAAAAAGATCTGCAGGCTGGAGGAAAATGTGGAGAGATGAAAGGAGCGATGACCAATTGGGGAGATATGAGAGAACAAAAAGTTATCGTCACAGGCAAACCGAGCAGCTCTGATAAGAGCTGAATAAAAAACAAGGGGGGGAATGATTCTGTTCATAAACTCTCCTATGATTTTACACACAAACACACACACACACACACACACACACGGATCTAGGCTGTGTTGGCCTTGAGCGAGGAAACGAGAAGCAGAGCTTCAACCCACACGTGTGCACACCGCTCAGGATTTCCTCTGTGATAAACATGAACTCTGTAACTTCACAAAAGAACAGGCTCAATGAAACTTTACACCAACCAGCTGGAAAAATTACAACAACATGATGTGATGTAATGGAAATCCGCAACTCTCAGGGTTAGCTATGCAACCAAAGACGCTGCCCAGGACTCAACTGCCTGTCAGCAACAGGCCTCTGTATACCAGCCACAGTACAGACTGGGAGGAAGTCAAAGTCATCGATTAGAAGTAAAAAACAAACGGAGGAATGTTCTCATCACCTGAAACGAGACATCGCTGACCTGTAACTGCGTTTCCATCTATCGGTTTTATGCACATTTTGAGGTTTGACTCTTATTTGAATCTTTTAAATGATCTCAGAAGAATTAGCACCACCAGCTGTTTATAACAAAGCATGGTTGTGGGCGGAAATCTGGCTAAAATGTGGGCAACATTTGGATGCAGTTTGTGCCTTTTGCTAATTGCATTATGCGCAACGATGCCAAGGCTTCATTCCAGCCATGAATATTTATGTAACCGGGGTTTATAAATACAAGAAAACCTGTAGTCATTCATCATCACCTTAGCTGTGAGTTCCACGTTTTCTGTATTCAGTCCACAGAAAGAGTGTGAGTGAAGCAAGAAATGAAGCAGCAGAGATACCTGACAGCTAGTAAATTATGAGCTCTTGCAGACAAAAGTCTTTGCTGTGGGTATAAAGCCCTCAGGGATGGTGACAAAGACCGAAACACAATGACTCTCAACTGGGTCACGTACCCATCTTTATTCCTCACACAGGCCATTATTGCTTTGATGGCTACAAATGCACAAATGCATACACATTTATTGTGAGGCAAGAGGTCACACACGTAATTGCAAAAGCAAGGCACACAACTGCAGCACGGGCAGGAAAATACAAGCCCAGACCCCTGAGACAAACTCTGATACCCAAAGAGGGGAAAGAGGGGGCTGAAGTCTATTCCAGCTACTACAGGACGAGAGGTGGGTACGCCCAACATAACCCCACCAACTGCACCAGTCCAGAGCCCACACAGACACAAGGAAAACATGCAAACTCCACACAGAAAGAGCCCGGCCAGCTGCTGGAATCAAACTCAGGACCTTCTTGCTATGCGGCAACAGTGCTAACCACCGTACCAACAAAAATACAAAATACAGCCCACACGCAAACAAATTCAACTAGGGCCAAAGTGAAGGAATGAAGGGAGAAAAGGAATGCAGAAACAAACTCACGGGGAAATGGCTGAAAGTGCGACTGAGGTTCAAAGAAGACCTGGCAAAGCAAGAAAGAAAAGCATGGGAGCAGATATATACTGGGGGAGTGCCCGGCTAATTAGAAACAGACACGGCAGAAAATAAAAACACGGGAAGGAGAAGAGCTAAACAGGCCTGCTCGGTTATGATGAAAATCATCGAACAGTAGTAGAGGATTTATTAAACTTTTTATTTTTTTTAAGGGCGTCGTCCCATCAGAGCAGCGAAGGAGCTGGATGTAGGCTGGGTGGAGCTGGCGGGGGGGGGACTCTGTGTCTGCCGGTGCATTATCTTCAGAGCTGGATACCAGCCGTGCCAGCGTGAAAACAAACCTGTCTCCGCCAGAGCATTCAGTCCTCGGCTGTCAGGGAAATGCACAAATGGGTTTCTGTGGCAGCAGCGAGCCAGTTTTTCACTTTCATGTTTGCGCCGTGTTTTCGACATGAATTGAAGCTGCTGGAAACCAACTTCCACCCTGCTGTAGCGCTGGCAGAATGTCCTGCCCTCCCAGTTTTGCAGGGAAACGGTGTGCTGGGAAAATCGCATTCAGTCCTTTGGCAGGTATGCTTAAATACTTTGTGTGAAAATTCTCCAGACAGGAAGAGGAAAGAGAACAGAAATGCCCACTAAACAACATCGTCCCAGCATCCTGACAGGTCACAATGAATTTCTGATTGATGAATGGTCATATTTGCCTCTCCTGCTGAGGTTTAAAACACATTTCCATTCTCAGGATAGTTTGTACAGGCCAGCAAGCCTCTGCAGGGCCTTGATGCTTTTGAGACATATTACTAAACGTTCTCAGAGATACTTTAAATAAGCTGTGGTGGTTATTTTTTCATCATTTAATTTAAAATGATAAACTTCATTTTCTTTTTCCTTTACATGTAATATACTGAAGCATCTTTTTTGTTTTCATTCAGATGATTTTGGCTCATAGGTCATTAAAATAAGAAATCCAGTGCCTCTAATTATTAGAATATTTCTTAAGATCATTCAAAGGAAGGTTTGACAATATAAACGTGTCCAGTTTCATTTCATTTATACACTCAGTACTCGGTTGAGGCTCCATTAACAGAATTACTGTATCGGTGTAGTGGTGTGTGGAGTTGATCAGCTCAGGGTGCGTCTGCTGAGGTGTTACTGACGTCCAGGTTGCTTTGATAGAGCCTCCCTGGGATTCAGGCCAGGCGAGTTAGCCCAGCAATAACACGGTCGGCAAACCATCCATATGCAAAAAGTTCATCATCAGCTGGAAGCAGAAAGAGCTCTAAAATCTTCTGGTTGACTTTAGACTTGATAAAACAGCGTGGAGCATAAACAGCACCAACTCTTCACAGACTGTGGAAACTTCACTCTTCAGACGTCAGACTTTAACATCGTAATTTCAAAATAAAATACAAAACTGACTTTAATCTGAAAAGAGGACTTTCAACCACTGAGAAACAGTTCAGTCCTTTTTCTCCTCAGTCCAGATAAGATACTGTGAGGGTGTCTCTGCGTCAGCAGTGGTTTGATATCAGGACTTTGTTTGGACTTGTGTGTAGTGGCTCTGAGATACTGACACCAGCCTCCGCTCACTCAGCTGAAACTCTCCAAAGTTCTTGAATCGACTTGTCATCACAATCCTCTCAATGCTGCGGTCATCCCGGTTGCTTCTGCACCTTTTCCTACCACAGTTTTCCCTCCCAGTCAACTTTCCGTCGATATGCTTCGATGCGGCTGTGAGCGGCCGGCCTTTTCACCAACCTCCTGTGGCTTTCCCTCCTTGTGGAGGATATCTGTCAAGTCAGCAGTTTTCCTAATGTCGTGGTAGCTGGTATGGTCTAGATCCAGAGATACTGGTAATTACAATTCAAACAGTATGAATACCAGTAACTACGTTACTTCCTTCAGTTTATCGTGTTGGTATGGCAGAAAAAAATCAGATAAGTAGAAATAAGAACAAAAGCATGACACATGGTCTCATGGTTTGATTCCAGCTGTTATCTGGCCTTTGGCACATGAAGCGTGAGGATCATCAGTATAACGGTGTCTTTAAATGTGTCAAAAGGAAATAAACGGAAACACTGCAACAACTGTTAATGATGAGACAGATTTTGTTAAATCATTACAGAATGTGCTGAGTTTGTGCAGGCGTCAAGGTCACGAGACTCAAAAATATTTTTCAATGAAAGTATGAAAACTGAAAAAGGAGCAGTAGGGGGAAAGCGCAGCAGAAACAAAACAAAAAGAGAAAACTGGCTGTCAGGAGAATGACAGCGGAACTGCCACAAACACACACAGGAAGTTACAAACTCCAGTTACAAACTCAAAGAACACAAGAAAAAAGGACCTTGAGCTGAACACTCATCCAACATCTTACTGTGAAGCTCAAAGATGAAACGCTACGTCCAGATTCTCTCGGTAGAGAACATCTTTTATTAACTGCTGACTCAGTTTTAGTCAGAAAAAACTACAGGACAGTTTCTGTTTTAAGTTCAGCTGCTGGTTTTTTTTAGTCTGGGATTCAAGGACCTTCAAGGGGTCTGAGGGGGATTTGAGGTCTCCCACAAAGTATTGAATCCTTTATGTTTATTATTCTGTTTATTATTTTATTATTCTGTTCTTGATGAGGTGAAAAAGGGGAAAATATATAAGAAACAGGGCTCTGATGGGAGCTTTAGTTTTTATACGCAGCTGTCTCAGAGTCCATACTGTGCTTTGCATAATAAAATAAACTTTTATTAACTTCTTGGGTTGAAAGATGTCATTTGTACCTGATTAAGTTTCATATAATGTTTAAAACAATGTTTAATTAAGCAATGATCTGGAATAAATGTGTGTGAATATTAACCCTGTCCTGTTTGTCTATTTGGTCCCACATGAAAGACGAATAACTAGAAACTTTGTAACAGTAAGCACACACCACGACTTGGCGAACATAACAAAATTGGACACTTCGGGAAAAATCTAAATCTTAGAGCGTCTGGGTTGTTTTGGTTTGTCCAGAAGAGTCTGATTTCGTTAGGAGTGTCGAGACCCGCTAACAGAAGCTTTGTATTTTTGTATACATTGTCTGGATTAGCTGAAGCTGCCTTGACGAGGGTCTTCCACCTTTGCTAAAGGAGTTTGTAGTTTACTAAAGGTGTCGTGAATAACTGTAGGGCGGCATTAGATAAAGCTGCAAAGGGCCACACAGTGGACAGCTGAATGTAAACCTCTTTGACAGACGTGACAGAAAGCCGTTTTTTTCAGCCTGAGGCTTGAATTCATGTTTAAAAATGTTCCCTTTCAGTTGAAACGGACTTAAACAGCTTTACAGACTCACTGCAGTCGTTGGCCTTCACACTAATGACACAGCGCTAACTGCTAATGATCGTTTTATTTTCCCTGTAGGACGCCGTGGGCCACGCCGGCGTTAAACTATTATGTCAGCACTGAGCCAAGTCACCTACCTTTACTGTGGTGGTGGTGGTGGTGATGGTGGTGGCGGTGGTGGTGCGAGGAGGAAATGTGAACATGCTGGGCCAGCACGTCAGCCAGCCTGCCGGCCGCTGCCCCGCTCCTGCCGCTGCGTGTGGAGGACGAGGACGAGGAGGCTGTTGACGAGGTGGTGGTGGTGGTGGAGGAGGTGCCGTGGATTGCCCTGCTGATCCAGTGCTCCATGCTTATGCTCCCTTCCTGGCTGGACGAGGTTCCTCCGCCGCCGCCTCCGTCTTCTTCTTCACCTTCTCCTCCCTCTTCTTCATCACCGTCCCCCTGACCTTCGCCCTCTGAGCCTGAGGAGGTGTCTGAGGAAGAGAGAAGATGAGGATGGACATTAGGGTTAAAGTTTTATCCAAACCGTGGGGGGAAAAAAGGATCTTTCCAAACACCGGTGCAAACAGAGGTGTCGATGTGTAAGCCCTACTCCCCCCCTCTGCGTAAAGTTGCTGCAGGGGAGGAACACAAACTTGTTTGTGCGTGTGAAAGCTAAAACGTGTGTGCGTACACAGGTGTGTGCTTCTGCAAGTTTTGCATGGCATTTCCATAATGCCCACGGCGTTATGAGGCTAGTAGTGGTGATATGAATAACAACAGAAGCTGACCTAGTTCTCACACACACTCACTCACTCAAAGGTACTCGATTAGTGTGCACGTGTGTGTTTTCTCTCAGGGCAGATGCAGAGAGAAGGTAATTGTGCGACTGACGAGGAAAGTCCAACAATAAAAAAAACAAAAAAAATTGAAAATTCAAATATTTCAACCCAAGAGTGTTACTATGAGACGTTTGATCTTTTTAACTATAAATGGTTCCTTACCCGATAAAGGGTTAAACTGGTTTGCTGCGCTCCAGTGTGACTGACTTTAGTACACACACACATATACAGCTGGGACTCTGTACCTGTGCAACAGGTGAAACCATCTGGGAACCTGCACTAAGTTTAAGTCAAAGCCTTTACTTTGTCATTTAGCTGCGTTCATCTTCACATTTATGAAGTTGATGCTTTGGTTTGTTTTTCTTGTTTTAATAACCACTTGGAATCAGCTGCTGAAGTTGGTCAAAGTGAAACCAAAACCTGGTAAATTAGAGCAACAAACAACTAATGTTTGTTTCCACCTGATAAATGAGAGTCCAGTATTCATTCTGCTTTTAGCTCTGGGCGACCGGTGAAGAGCTTCCTGTCTGCTGTTGGGTGAGGAGCAGGTGGTGAAGCAAAACAATGAGATGAATGAAAGATGCTAAATATCAGCTGCACATTTGCTTAGTATTTTATAAAGTTAGTCACTAAGAGTGACATCTTTCACGTTACATGCTATGATGCATGTGTAAGAATTTGGTAGCGTGGCGACGTTAGCAAAACTATAATGAATCAGACTCTCTAAAGCTCGTGAGGAGCAACCTTCGTGTAATCTTAGGTGAAAAGTAAACACAAGATTTCAGCTTCTTCCTTAAACTAAAGTTAAATCTTATCTGGATAAGATTTACATTACCATTCGAACTCGTGCAGATTATATAGTAATTTTCCCTGACACTGATCTTAGTACAATAAATGTTTCAGTGGAAGACATCAGAGTTTCGTCACTGCTCCTGTGTTAGTAAATCAAATCTTAAAAGATCAATAAGAAGCTTAACATGAAAGCATGTCTACACAAATCCTTTGTATGATATACAGAGGGGAGATCCTCAATTTGGTCTCAGGCACTGTGAGCCTCCAACACCCACCATGCAAACCTTTTGTTAGTGAAGAATCAGAATAAAACTGATTTAAAGGTGAAGAGGGCTTAAACAGCTCGTTTCAAACAGTGCACTGCAGGAGGAGCTGCAAAGCTAGAGTCAAATAATATAAATATGTAGAGTTTGATGCCCAAACTGTGTATTTCTTAAAAAGAAGAAGAATTGAATTTGAAAGCAGAAAAAAACAGAAAATCAGTGTACTAGAGCTTTTATGGTGTTTTTCTTTTCGCTTTTACAATTTAACGTGTGCAATCGAGACTTTGAAAGTCATTGATACAGCTGACAGCACTAGAAAACACCATGTGACTGGATGTAGTCTTCCCATGATGCTTTGTGCTAACACACTTGATTAATGATTGTGGATCTCGTTATCCTGCTCATAACGAGATGGGGAGACTTCCAGTGACAAAATATATTGAAAGCGCAACGCTGCCAGCTGACTTACGAAGCAAATACTCAGAAAAATGCAGAAAGAGAAACGAGAAAGTGACACAAAGCGGTTCCACAGAAATATATTTCACGATGCGTTGGAAAAATTAAGAAAATGCAGCTGTGAAAATCAGTCAAAACCCGATGAGAGCACATCAGAGGCCTCTCTCACTTGTCATCTCCGCACGATACGACACGCTGCTCAGCAACACACGACTCGGCTGTCCTCGCGTGAACCTCGCTGGCTGACAGAAATGTGTGTGTGGCTGCGTGCGCACAAGTGCCTGTATGTGTGCGACTGCCTTTAATGCTCCCACAAGGTCTTTCTAAATCTGCACGATGAATTATGTGCAGTTTGTGTGTCATGTGTGCAGCTTGTTTATCTTCATTTGTGCACAACAGTAAAAATACCCGGAAATCACGTAGACGTGTGTTTGTGTGTAGTATTATGAACATTCTTGCAGAAAAAGCGTATGCACATTTGAAGCATGTGGCATGTGAGTCTTGCAAAAAGTCTGCTCAACAAAGGTCTCATTGCCATTTTGAATTTTGAATTATAAAAATTGAGCTGGGTTAAGATTCTGTTTCAGTGAAACTGTGGTCAGCAATTTATTTATCATCATCAGTCTGGCATGCATCAATGCTAGCTAACTAGCATTAAGTCAATACTGGACTCTTTCCATAAGATTCAATACAAACAGGTATTTTGCATCCAAAGCCATCATCCCCTAAAGCACAGAGGTCCATTGTTTGTCCAGGAACTGCTAAAAACACAGTGAGTTACACTGTTGCACTGACTGATGTGTTCTTTTCAGAAGACATAATTTACTTCGACTCGGTCCTACATATATCGTCCTGCTGTCCCAAATAATCACTCAAGCAGTAAATGTGTGTTAATCCATCACTACAAATAGTCCTCAGCTGTTTGGGGAAATCACCGAGCATTTTTCTCTTTTTTCTTTTTTGCCAGGGGAAAAAAACAAAACAATTTGTTGAAAGATTTGTGTATTCAGCAGGAAGCAGTGGGATTGCCAAAGATAATCATAGGAGTGCCTGAGCTAGAGAGAGCCAGAAAGCACTGAGCAAATATAGAATAATGCCAGATGTCCCATTTAATTTTATGACTTTTTTTTTTTTTTTTTAAACCAAATCTTCATCTGTTGTTTAAGATACAGAAAACCCACAGACAAGGTAAACAGCAATGACATCATCTTTCTTGCAGATTTTTAAGTTTTTGTTTTCTTTAAAAGGGTACAGTTTATAAAATCGCACCACTAGATGTCAGAAGATTGCAGATCGCAGAGTTTCTTCTATATTTCCTAGCTATGGTGGCTGCCGTGAGACAAAAAAGTCTTACAGCTGTTTATCTCTAGTGAATGTAGACCGGCAGTCCGCTGTTTACTTCAGATGGTGTTCACATCTATTTACTCTGGAGGACGAAAAACTGATACGAGTGGATGAATCAGTGAAGCTCACCTCTGCAAGTGACAGCAATACTTGCTGAGTTGAGCTGTTGAGGATATCCTGTGCTTTTCTCTCAAAGCGCTACTGTTTTTGTTGCTAATAGCTGCCGTTAGCTGTTAGCTGCCGTTAGCCTCTGTTAGCTGCCGTTAGCTGTAGCTGCCGTTAGCCTCTGTTAGCTGCTGTTAGCCTCTGTTAGCTGCCGTTAGCCTCTGTAGCTGCCGTTAGCTGCTGTTAGCCTCAGTTAGCGGCCGTTAGCCTCTGTTAGCAAAACTTTCTTTAAAATCTCCCAAACATTGCTGGACTTGGACAGACAATAAATTCTCACACAATGTGAGAATGTAATGTATGTATTTATTTTTTTCTTATCAGAGTGAAAGATTGATTTTTAGGATAAAAACATGTTACCCTATAACTGGCTGTTGGTACTGCCAGTTGTCAGCTGTCTAAAGACGGGCGGGTCTAATGTGCTGACAATAAGTAATTGTGACAGTATTGGGAATAAATATTCATGTTTATGCACATTTTTATTTGTTAGAGCCCTGACTTGAGTTCAGGAGATGAAGTGGATGATTAGGTGGAACTGTGACGTGCATCTCAGCCAGTATTTTCAAGATGGTGGGGGAATGTGGTGGCTTCCACAAACAGACACCCGCTCCTTTTTATATTTAATGGATTAATTCTAAGTTTATGAGAAAATGCATCAGTTTGTTGGATAATATAATTCCACAGTAATCAATGTATATTTGTGAGTCTGTTTTTCGATGAAATAACCTCAAAAAATGAATGAATGTACATTTAAAGGTTATTTTCTACATGTTTTCCTATTAAATATTGTGGGAAGACCTAAATCTATTTACGCTTCTAAAAATTGGCACCAGAATTAAGATTTAATAATAGTCAGATACCACGTTACATTCACCCACCTCATACTAGTTAAATATTGACACTGCCTTCAGTGGTTGGCAGGAGTCTATGGGTGTTTTGTACGTGCTGACATCTTTCTATCATTGCCACCAACTTGTGCTTAAGCGAGCCCGGCCTTTACAGCCATGCACCTCAAAGGGCCCGGACGCTTCATCACCCTGTCACCAGTTAACCTGTTTTAAGTCCAATGACAACCTTTGGTAAGTAATAACCCCTAAATACAACAAACATCCAACAAGTGCTGTCATTTAGAAGATACCCTAACCCCGTCATTCAGCAATTACATTTTCACCCTGATCAAAGTCAATCAGACACTTGCCCATTCCCAAGCTTCCAATAAAACTAGATGCACTGATTGTTATTTTACCACCTAGAGCCCAACACATAACAGGTGCCTCTGTAACAACATAATCAGAGTTATTGATTTAACTATCAGGGGTTTCAGTGTTGTGATTGGCTGCTGTGTATTCAAAGAGGAATTAACTGAATAAAACTGATTTATGTAACAAGTTTTTACCATCAATGTGTTGCTGTACATCACAGGACATAGTATAGAATAGAATAGAATAGACGTGTATTGTTATTGTATATGTACTACCAAATTATGGGTGCTCCACACCAACTGTGCAGGAATAAAATATAAATAGTAAGACAGCAGCAATAAATAATAAACAGGAGAAATATATGCAATCAGAGGGATATATACAAACTAGAGGTGGGGTGTGAGGGCATGGATCCATCTGCTTCTAATTTTGGTTAAGATGGGCTGTTAAGGAGAGCTGAAGAGTGAGAGGGAGAATGGAGGGAAGAAATAAAAAGAATATGTTGGATGAAGAGCAAGGACAAGGGAAGCCTGAGAGGGGGCAGCTGGAGATGCAAAAATAGTAAAATTGGTGTGTCCATTCAAACGAACAAACAAACAAACTGAAAATAATGAAGTGATAATGAAGTGGATCGCCACGAGGAAGCAGCCTTTGGGCATTCTGCTTCAACTGCTCCTTATTTACGTCTTTCACTGCTGTAGTTCTTCTCAGAGCTGTTAGTGTAAATCATGTCTCGTTGCTCAGTGAAGCTCAACCCTGCAGCCAAAGATATAATGGCCTCATTAACACTCTCATTAAACAACACCATTGGAATAAAGACATGGACGACTGCCACCTTCGCCAAAGGACACATCCTAGTTTGCACGCTACGGGGACACCAGCGCCTCTGTGAAGCATCCTTTAAAAACAAGCTCCATCTATCATGTATTCACATAGAGCATTCCCAATGTTTACTGGAGAAATGCTTTGTGAGAAGGAAAATCTGTGGCCATCGTATTCCGAGAATGAGTCCGGGCATTTCATACGCCATCAACACTCCACTAACTGAAAAGTCCAATCACAGATATTTGAAGAGGCAACAAATGGGATTTATAGAGTTGTTGCTCCCTGCATCGAAGCTAACGCTCAGAAGATAAAACCCTGTGGGCCAAACAGAGTCCTGCACAAACAAAACAGGAAAACGGATCTATACTGCAAGGTTTCTGTAATCTTCAAAACAGACATGGAGCAACAAGTAATTCATATGGCAATACATCACGATGGATCCTCTAGCAATGCATTATCGTTAAATGACAGAAAATGCAATACTGCCGTCCTTAATGTATGGCAGTGATTTAAAATGAAGCTTCTGCCCTTTGTTAGTCTGTGACTGTTTGACATTATTGAAATATGAGCTTATTGCCCAAACTTTAATGGAGGAGTGAAGGGAGTGACATTAACTTTAGCCGAGGCAACTAAACGTAGGGGATATTTTGGCTTTACTCGATAATTAGTGTGTTTCTGGTGATATTATAAATATGGGATTTGGAAAGAAAACCAATCAGTGTATGCAATAAATAGCTCTGTCAAACAGGTAATACTGGGCACTGTTTACCTTGTTTTCAGCTGTTAGTGTGTTTTACAGCTAACACAAGGCTTTTTTGAATATATATTATAAGATATTTCTCATTTATCGGAAACATGAAAACTGTTTGTATTTGTGTAGTTATGCTGAGGTTATATTGACCAGAAGCATTCAAGATTTTAGAGTAACCACGGTATCTAAGGCAATAAACGATCCACACAAATGATTCTGTATTTCAGACCCTTCCACTGTCTCCAATGTCTGATGCTGCTGAGTGTAACACAGCAGGTCTGGTTGTGACATTAAAAATCCTTCCTCCACGTCCCGCTCTAGCAGAGCTGTACTTCATAAATCTGCTCATTAAGAATTTAAAGATTAACCCATAAAGAACGATTGAACTGTAAAAACCGAAATTACGATACAATGAGAGATTATTGTGCCGGAAAAGTGATATTTTGCATCAATCATCCAGAATGAATGATCGCCGTCCTCTGCATTGCTAAAGACGTCTTCCAGCTGACCAATCTGATGCGAGAACTTAGAGAAATCTACTTTCTAATGAGCAAAATAAAGTGGTTCATGTTTCCTGCACTGCTGTTAGCTTACAGAGCACCCAACCGTCTCCAGGTTTTATAGAAGATGCTGACACGTCAGTCAATGACGGCTCGTCCTATTCATTCATTACCAATGTCACTACCACACGGAGATCGATACTGCAGCTACTCCTCTGCTCTTGGGGGATTTCTTCTGTTTAATATTAATGCAAACTGATCTTTTCTTTATTTTTGGTAAATGATTGAAATTTAAAAATCATCGTGCATCAACATAAACGGAAATCACATTTGCAAATGAGCATGGCGGTTTGCCAGCTGCTGCCAGAGTTAGTCAATGACGGAGTAACTCGACTGACAGCTTGAATCCCAAAGTTGGCAGATGTGACAGATGGCGGGCTATAACGTGACATTTCACGGGCTTTTCATTTCAGGCCTAAAGGAGACACCTTCTGAGAAAACCAGCGTAACTTACAGACGATAGAAACGGCACAAAATAGCCTCTGCTGCAGAGAGACAGAGCCAGAATAAACATGAAGCCACTGAATATATGAGATAGCATCTATAGATATTTACATTCTGTCTCTTTGTGAAAAACATTGCTGACTTTGATTTTGATCAATTTTTTGCTGATATTCTGTAGTGATGGAGGATAAATCTTACCGACTATATTTCCTGCGGTGCCACCAACATGTCAGAAACTAACCTTGCCCAGTGTTTAAACACAACACATCAAAACTTCCTGATCTTTTAGATGAAGTTTCTTCTTCTTTCAGCTGCTCCCTTCAGGAGTAACCACATCGACTCATCTGCCATATCCCTAACACCCTCCTCTGCATGTCCTTCTCTACATCTATGTACCTCCTCTGAAGCCTTCCTCTTTTCCTCCTGCCTGGCAGCTCCATCTTCCATCCTTTATCTAGTATATTAACTTTTCCATTAGTACTTACAACCAAACAAAGTGTACCGTTTCTGCCTCAGTATTGGTAGAGTAAAAATAAACTTATTTTTTTATATCAATAGTACACAAAGATTTCTTTCTGTTTTCTCCTGAGAGTCTGAGCCTCACAAGGACACAGCTCCTGCTGTTTTAAGCTTCCTTTGGTTCTTTTCATTAGTTGGTATTATTGAAAAACCAGCTGAACTCCTGGTATTGTCAGAATTCATTCACAATATGCACACAGTCAGGATAAAGCAATGAAAACTAATTATTAAAATGATCATTTTCGTTCATTGGCTTCAAATGTGAAAGTTTAGTGTGTCCTTTACCTGGTGGTGTGTAGGCGTCCATGGAGCTCTGGACCACAAGCGACCGCCTCTTTGAAGGCATCGGCACCGCCATCTTTCTTTCTTTGTGCTTTGCCAGGGCTGCCTGCACCGCCTCCGTGTGCACATCTGGAAACATATGCAGGACATATAAAAAGTCTCTGTTAGTTCCTTCTCATTCACAGTGATATAATGAATAATCACATAATCAGAGATGTTTTTTAAAACTACACTTCAGTGAGCTAACTCGGTGTTAGCTGTTGAATTCCTTTTTGTCGGCACAAATGAAAATTACTCTGCAGATACTCCAAGGGTGCTTAAGATTTGGTTATCCAAAGTAAGAGGTTACTGGTTTCCCCCAGCATTTATTGCTCCTCTATAATACAAAGTGAGAACTGTGAATTTAAAAGCTTCTTAGTATGATACACTATATATTTTTTCCCCCAAAGTATTCCTAGACCAACGTACCGTCAAACATCAGGGCTGGAGAGCAGCCGACTGATGTAACTGGGAGAGGATGAGGTAATACATATAGTATATGTATTATTATGTATACCTGTGGCTCTTTAGCCGCTAAAGTACTGCATGTTTCCTAGCAACAGGCTAAATTTACCCCTTATTAGCATTTAAGTTCCTTAAAAAAAAGCATTCTATAATATTTAGTTACATAATATCACATTTAAAAAAGGTTTAATTATGCATCATATGTTATCATGCATGCACTAAGAGCTCTGATGTCCAGTGCAAACATACAAATTAGATGGAGTCCATCCTGCAGCAGCAGCACACAGAGACAGAGCAGCAAACAAGAGCAGGACTATCCTCTGTGTTTCTCTGTGTTTGTGCTGCACGGTTCTCTTTACAACGAGCACCATGTTCCCATTTATTCTCATTCAGTTTACGTGCACAAACATTCCCAGCCTGACAGCAGCTCCCATGAGGCCCTGTGGTTTCTGACTGGATTAGGTGCAGGGCGTGTCGGCGAAGATGTTTTGTAAATTGGTGTTTTTAAGAGTGAGATAGAGTGCTGCATACAGAGCCACAGCTGGGTTTGTTTGAATGGTGCCCACTGCCAAAAAAAGGCAAACGCCACAAACGCCACCAGAGCAAACGGGCGTTTGGCCCGATAGTGACATTAAGACATTAGTCAGAACGAACGGGGCTCACAGACGTCCGGTTGTTTGGCTTGTGGATGTGCTTATATAAGGGGAACAGAGGTAATTTAAATCTCAAGTGCACATTTATTGTCTTCCGGTTGACTGAGTGTGACTGTGCAGTGTGTGAAAGCGAGCATGTGGCATTTAAAGGTGCTCACGTGGCTCTTCTTTTTCAGTTCACTGGGTTAAACGGGTTTTGTAAGGATTTATTATGCATCAGATCAAACTTTAATAGCTTCAATTCTCCAACAGCTTGTAGGGACATAATAATAAAGTAAGCCCACTTCCACCACCTGTCAAGGAATTCAAGCTTTACAGCACCACATTGTTTCTTTTCTTATTGGTTTCCTGTCTATCTGTATTACCATCGTTTGATGTCAGTAGAACAAATTCCTACAAATTACTTTTGAATAAGATGCCACTGAAAAGATTGAAATCCTGAGTTAATCCTGTATTAATCTTTAGTCAACACCAGATGGAACGAAACTGAACCGCATCTTACAAGAGCTGTGGAAGATTTGTCAGGAGCTCATTGCATAGATGTAAAGCAAACACTGGATTTGTTGTAGCTCGTTCTGCATGTAGCAAGAAGACTCAGGATATCAACGAAGATGTAGTTTTCCTGATGTCTGAGAAAGTCATCAGAGCTGGAGCAATATACTTCAAGACCTTCAGAGGCCAAAATCTATCCAAAAACCACCAAACACTAATCGGTTTTGCCTGATCTGAAATACAAGTACATGTATTTGCATAAAAGAAGTAATATGAAGTATTAAGTTATAGCAGTTATTAAACCTGATTTCATCAATGATATTTAAATTTATTCAGTCAAGAACTCCAAATTATAATCAGTCGACTTTACTGGGAGAAGCTGGGAAGTCCTTCAGTTTAAATCTACCTTTCACTTCTCTAACAGTCGTGAACAAATATTTCTCTGTGATTGATGACATCACTATTTTTCAATTAACCTGGTCTGTGTGAGGGGAAAAAATGAGGCATATTTGAAAGATAACAGGGACACAACTAAATGCCAACAAGGTCTCACCTGATCGGTAACGTTCGTCTCTGGAGCCAGAAGACCGCCGGCGGTGGTAGCGGGAGGACGACGACGGGGTGACGGGCGTTCTCCTCTCCTGGCCCATGGACGGATCCATTCCTAAGGCGCAGTGATGCTGATTAAAATTGTATCTAATGACATAAACAATGGTGACATTACATTTTGGCGAGAGGTCTCAAGGCACCTGGTGTTTTGCATGCTCGCTGACTGACAAGGATTAATGAGAAGCAGCTATTAACAAATGGAAGCCTGGTAATAAACTTGATTACACCTGCTACCACCAGCCCAAATGTCAGCTGTGAAAACGTCTATCAAGGTGATTCTCTCCACTGTTGGTCACAAATACTCATGAGTGGCTGGAATATTGTTTTAAAAATAGTCATAACCTGAGAACACATGAAACACCATCAGCCACAGACTGGCCTCTCCAGAGCAGAGAAAGCGGCCAATTCATGGAGACTACTTCAAGAAAGGAAAAGAAGGTTTGTCTACAAGATTTCAGGCTGTGTTGAAGAATAAAAGTGGTCAAAAAATATTGACTTTGACCTTGTATAAAACACTGATTTTGTCTTATATACTGTATTCCCATGAATGTTTGCACAGTTCAATAAATCGCTACTCCCATTTCTTGTCGAGAAATGGCAGGTGGCTCAAGACTTTTGCACAGTAAGCAAAATATGTCGTCTCAGTCGACACAACAATTTATGATTCAAAAAGTAAGAGTCCTCACAAATCAGGAAGATGTAAATCATCACACTTACTTTAAGACTGGCTTTAGTTATTTTATCACAACACAGTTATTAGTCTCCTAAAGAAATCTGTATCAGAAATCAGAAAAAACTAGAAGCATTTTAAAACTTCTAAATCTAAAACGTACACAACAGATCAGTCTTGGTTCACACTTGTACAAACACACATATCTTTAAGCATGCACAAACACACTCACTCAGAGAAAACAACCTCCCTACATAGCAATCAATAAGTCTGATGATAATAACCACCCTGTTACTGACAGCTACAACCGATCCACAGCCGGTGATTTATGGCCATCTATCTCAGCTTCATACTTCTACCCTCGTCTGTCTTCATTAGAGCTCTCAGCGTGGCTCAGAGTGCCGCTGTTGCTCAGGCGAAAAGCTAAAAGTTGATTAGCCAATCATTAACGACTACCGGGAAGCACAGGAATAAACGACAGATCTGGAAAACACCTCGCCTTCTTGTTTCCTCTGGGGAACCGAGAAGGATGGATTTCCCTTTCTCCCGATTCAGTCAACTAGCTCTTTGTCCTGCTTCCTTTCCTTATACTCGTTCTGCACACACACTGCACAGCTGTCTATTTGGCTGCTAAAAACAGGCTATACAACTGTTCAACAGGCTGTTTTATGTAACGCCAAACCTCTTACATATACAAGCTCAAAAACGCAAACCAAAAACGAACTGAAGCTCAGGATTCAGAGCAGGTCACCTGCTGATCTGAAGGTTGGTGCTTCGATCCCCATCTGCTCAAGTCTGTCTGCAAAGATACTTAGAACCCCAAGTTTGCTTTCTGATGCCTCGATCGGAGTTTGAATGTTAGATAGAAAGAACTTACACACGCAAAGCACAAAACAAAGTGTTTATATAAACGTGGAAAGTAGTATGAAGTGCTCAGTTTGAGTAGAAAAGCACAATACAAGAACCAGTCCACATGTATATTTATATACTGTATGTTGTCATCCTTTCTTTTATAAACAGTTGTTTATGTGCAGGTCGTGGTGTTACATGATGCGTGTCTCTTTAGGTGCCCATAGTAAAGCTCATCGATGTTGAACCAGTGAAACCATCAACATAACACATTTATTTTATTTTTATTTACACAAATAAGAGATTTGCTTCGATCAGCGGCACTCTGGCTGGAAAAACAGAAAAAATAAGAAGCTTCACATCAAGTAGAAACAGACTGCATCGTGTCAGCATGTTTTGATGTACGTTCTGAGATCTATTAGCAAGTCTACACAGTATTTATTAATCCCTGTATGACCTGAAATCTACAAGCAGCAAGTTTTACACAATAAACTTTCACAAAACACATAAAATAATCACAGATTTTCCCTCCAACTCACATCAACCACTAATTCTAACAAAAAACACTTCATTTTTTCTTTTTGCTTTTCACACTATAAAAACCGTACATGAGTCTGTTGAACCAATTTGATAAATATACTAAATTCAGCTAAAATTCCTTCATAATCAGCATCTTGCTTTAAAAAAATGCCGGTCTTTGGATTGTGGGAGAAAGCTGGAAATAAACACTAACACAGTTAAGCTTCTTTGTCCTTTGGCTGGTTGAGAAAGATATGAGGGGGGAAAAGCCAAATAAAGGAACATCAACACTGCACATCATCCTGTGCCAACACCAACATGGTTAATGCTGATTATAGCAATCATAATTTTTTTTTAAAAAAGAAAAAAGAAGAAGCTCAGGAAGCAATATAATTAAAAAAAGAAACCAAGTGTACTATATGTGGTTTTTTCACTTTCAGGAAATTACATAATGTGCTCTTACAGAAAATGCCCTCTTCTTACAGGCATCTAATGCAACAAATGTTTTGCATGCTTGAAGCACGACACAGAAGGACTGACAACCGTAATGTGCTGTGAGAAAGTAACTTTTATAGACCACAGACAGATCACAACTGTGCCTTTGCTATATGCACAATATTGAATGTGCATACATTCATTGAAGTCAGCAGAATAACTACATAAAGAAAATATTCATATTACACCAAATGTATAAATTTGTACGAAATTACTTCATTTCCTCTCAGAAAATGTATTTAAAAGTATTACAGCAAATGCGAATAGATAAATGTAAACATAGGAGGACATTCGTGAGGCATCGTACAATGTTTACAAAGTAGAAGTGGTTACAACTCTGTCAGTAGTTACAGGTTTTCTGAAATCAGAGCTCTGCAGTTGAAAGGTGTTTTCTAGCTCCCACACCAAAGCGCTTAACATCAAACCTGATCGCGCCTGACCCGCCTACTTGAGCTTGCACAGCTCAGCGGCGGCTCCTTCTGAAAGCCAAAGTCCGATATGGAGCGGCTGAGTGAACTTTGTGGAGGAGTTTTACGGTATCGGTGACACTGTAGAAGGACAAAACACCTGCACTGTGATCCAGGTACACTCCCACCCTGGAGGACCAGGTACCTGGGATTGGGGTTCTAGTGTTGTTATACTTGAATTCGTAGCTATTTTTGAAACAGTCTAAAGCCCAAGACTTGTCATTGTTCCCAAACACGCATTCAGCGAAGCTCCTCGTTCTGCTGATACTCTTGTATGAGACGGCTACTAAAACGCCTTTCCTGCTCCTCTCCACTTCCAGGTAGTGGCGTCCAGCAGATCCCTCTGCCGTTCAGCCCTTTCTGCTGCGGCTGAGACTTTGATATGACCTTTATGATCGTCTTTGGAACAGAGATAACAGATGCAGTGCTGATCAGTGCGACAGAACAACTTCATCACCTCTTGATGGCGAGAGCAGATGTTTTCCTGAAGACTTGCACTTGCTTCCACAACCCTGTGTTTCCTCAAGGGAGGTATATCATAGTGAGGCTGGAGGTGCGCCTCACAATATGAAGCCAAACACTGCAGACAGGACTTGGAGGCTTTCGTTTCATTCAAAAAGCAATTCGTAGTTCCTGTAAAGTCTGATTTTTCAGGTCTGAGGTGTTAACCAGAATTCCACAATGCGTACATTTTTACATCGCTTTCACTGTAATTCATAGTTATTCCGGCTGATAGGCAATCAGTATATACCTGTAGATAATCACAAAGAGTGTGATGATGTGATAAACCTGAATATACAGGCTTGTAAAAGCAGGTCAGTTTGCCAAGTCATGAAACAGGAGAAGATTTGTTGGCATGTAACCGCAGCTATTTTTAGAAACTCTAACCGCAGTCATCGTGTGAAGGAAAACGTTTTGGAGAACTCGGGGGAATTCTTACAACTCTGGCAAGAGTCGACAGGGCTGTCAGAAACTTCTGTTGCTAGCTCAAACAAACATAAGGACATTTTATAATCTGGGCCATGAAAGGGCCAAACAAGTTATTCATTTGTTCAAAGAACCACAGAAGTCTCATGAAAGTTTGCCCAACCATTTCGACGGTGCTTTGTAGACTTGGAAAAGGCTTGCGACTGGGACAAACTAGCTATTATACGGGGAAAATGTTTAAAACACCAATTTGAAGCAGCTGGAAAATGGGTCCACACTCGGTTTACTCAGGCCTGGTCGCTGCAGAGGTCGTGGCCTCGTCTTTCCAAGTTAGAGTAAGATGCAGCTGGAGACTGGTGTTTAACTCTAATCTAATTGAGCTTTAAGCTACATTTATCAGTTTACAGTACTGTTCCTACCAAGGACCGTGGTTATGGTCAAAACCGGCTTTATAAATAACCATTATCACATTATTATTATTATCTTTTCCACAGAGGTTTTAGGCCCTCTGTTAGAGATGAGCTGAGTAACTTTTATATAGTTGAGATTTGGAAATGGACCATGAACACCTTGGTCTAAAAGTATTCTGTGCACAGTAACAAGCCAGCCGACAGTTTAGTTTAAGTATCCTAGAATTTTACCAAAATCCACATTTACAAGTACTTTCAAGTAATCAAATTGGAAATTCTAATAATGATTGATTCAAACCATCATGGGTTTAAAAATAGCTTTTTATTGGTTGGTGAAATTATTCCTTGAAGACAGTTTATGTTTCAAATTTCTTTTTTAAAAAAAACCCTAGAAGTTATCTTACTGACCCCAAATCAGTGCTCTGAGTCTACAGCTGTACACTAGAGTTCACTTAAAGTAAATGCAAGAGAAGGAAAGTTTTTCATTTTCTATTTTTTCTATTTTGGCTGAATGTAATGACATCAAAGTGATAAATTCTCAGTACTGGAGGGAAAAGGAGAATCAAACTATATCACCCTGACTCCTTACAAAGCAGTGCGGATTAAAGCTGAAATACACCACGGGGAAGGAAACTGTGCTGGTGTGTGTGTGTGTGTGTGTGTGTGTGTGTGTGTGTGTGTGTGTGTGTGTGTGTGCGCGCTTGTTACACAAGGAGAAAAGGAGTATTGTGTTGTTAAGTGTGTTCAAGAGAGGGTCTGAAAAATGGGGAAAAGGGGTTATTGTGCATGTGTGTGTGTGTGTGTGTGTGTGCGTGTGCACAAGAAGAGTACATTACAGGACTGAAAGGAATGAGGAGTGTTGGATTCATGCTGGGTTGTTCTTGTATTACTCATCCTCCATGGACTCAGATGCCTTTCACTGTCGACCTGGTTTGTCATTAGGTTACGGTTAGAGTTAAGGTTAGAGTTACGGTTAGAGTTAAGGTTAGGTGGGTAGAGACTGTAGTTACAGTTCAGGTAAGGCTCCAGGAAATCAGTGTTAGTTGGTGAAATGTTCTTAGAAGTGATTTAAACGTGAATGTGTTAGCGGCCAAGCAACACAAGGAGGAGTGTGTGTCATCTGCCCCCCCACAGAGAACTGGGGACGACCCCCCGCTGGGTCTGGATGTGAATACCACACATTCTCTCCATCCCACACTCCTCATTCCATCCCATAATGCACTTCCTGCCATTCTCCCTGCCTATGAGTACATAGGCAGGGAGTTCTTCACAGTCATTCTGACTTCTTTCAAAAGAAAACAAACCCCTACTATCAGTCCGTTAGACGAAACACTGAAATAAAGTTAAATGTGTATCTTCTTACGAGGACCTTCAACAAAACACAGGCACGATCAGCTCTGCCTTACTTGTGAAAATCTCTGTGATGACAAAGCTGCCCGAAATGGGATTTACTGTGTGTCCTGTTAAACATCGACAAGGAGAGAAAAAAGTGCTGTATTGAGCCAAAGACAAAAGAAGGTTTCATGATGCACACACACACACTCGTTTTCATATCTTAGTGAGGACATCTTACCCTAACCATCAATAATCCTACCCCTCAGCCTAAACCATAGCCTAACTGTAACCCTGACACTAAAACCACATTCTGAGCCTCAAACTCGTGGGAACGGGCGTTTTGTCCCCATCAGTGACTGTTGGTCCCCACAAGTACAGTAGCATGACAATTTTGTGTCCTCACAAAGATGTCTAAACGTGCACACCGAGTAGCTGAGATGTGTGCGCTTCACTCCCCTGAGTGCAGTCTGAAAGGACAGAATCAAAAGAACCCACAACGATGGATCCATCGTGGAAAAGCTGTCACTGCTTTATTGGAAGGTCAGCCCTCATCCACGCTGATCAAATGGGAAGACCCGGACACTCTCAGACATGCACAACATTTTAAGAGACTGAAGTGTCACTGGAGACCAGCAGACACACTGGCTCTACAAAAGCTATTACTGGGAGCTGTTATTAATGAGAGGCTGAGCCTTCAGCTATCGGGCTCCCCCCTCCTGCAAAACCAGCTCCTAGTTTGGATTCGGGAGTCCGACACGCTCTCTAGTTTTAGGATTAGACTCCAAACTTTCCTTTTTAATAAAGCTTACAGTGAGGGCTGCTGACCTTGGACCATCCTTCAGTTATGCTGCTGTTGCTTGTATTTCTCCTCCACTCGTCTCTTTTCACTCCCCAAATGTTTATACATCATTAAATCGTGTCTGTTATCGCCCTCTCTTTTACGCTGCTGTGTTTGTGTGAGACTGGGAGAGAGAACAACATGGTCGGGGTATCAAATAATGAGGTCAGTGTACGTACAAGTAATCCTTGAAGATTAGGCTCAAGATTAATCTAAACACTCAGTTTCAGACAAGTTTTTCTCCTCTTGCCTCTGAACGATACCAGCTATCATCATCTCAGACAAAGCTCTGGCTTTGAGCACATAAGCCCCGCCCACTAGCTATTCAAATATTCTGTTTATGAGGAGCAGCCAATCAGAACAGCTGGACTGATAAATAAGGATTATTTTGAACTGTGAATCATGCAAAGCTACTATAGTTGTAGAACAGCACATAGGGAGGTGTGAGTGAGCAGTTCAGTTAAAAGGGCAGGATGAAGCTTTAAAGAGCAGCCTGTTTTACCTGGTGCTTGAGGTAAGTAGGCTCCAATCAGCTTGGATCGCTTCTTCTCATAGCCCTTCTGTGTGATGTCACCTGCCATAGAGAGAAAGACAGAGCAAATTTTACTTTCCTTATTCTCATACAGCAATACCCAGTGAGTCAGTGTTAAGTAAAACATGGATGATCAATGTTTTCTAAACTTTACTTCAAGATTCAGAGATCATTAAAGCTGCACTGGGCATGCAGGTTTTTATGTTTTTTAGATAAATGTTAACTGCTCCAGCTCCTACAAGCGTAATTATAAAAAAACAATGACAAATTAACAATAAGACTGCAATGAACTGAATACATTTCCCCTGAAAAAGCAAAACAATTTAAGGTACTACAGCATTTAGAGAGATCACGGTATGCTTATCGCTTGCTTACGACCAGATGATTCTGTTTGAATGAATGTGAATGTGCATAAATGAGGAACTCAAAGCACTGCAGGTGCAGCTGATTCACCTTTCACAGTGCGACAAACCACCTCAAAGCTTGCTGACCGATCTCCCCGAGCGATAAATCAAACCTCGCTACGGTACCATCAGCAGATTTCCACGCAGCACAAAGCACATCTGAATCCAATAGCGCTTTTATAAACGATTCCCGGCATTGGGTTTTAACCTCCGGGGACTGTCAGATCACCAGGAGGGGAGGGGCTGCTGCATTTCAAAAGAAAGTTAAGAAGAGAGAGCCAGAAAATTTGGGGGTGAATCACTGCAAAGTAAATATGCGACTGCTGAGTATAAACACACAACAGACCAAATGAGTGTGACCCCACCCCTAATTATACTCCAAGTAAATGTAGCTGGAAAAAACAAAGTAACAATTTCAGAGAAAGGCAGAAAGCCACAGAGTGAAGGATTATGGGAATTAGAGTTTTAAGAACCAACACGGGCCCCGGATTACAATATGCATTTATATTAATATTTATATAGAGGTAAATATATTATATATACACTGATAAACAGTAAATACAATATAGTCTTTATTCTATTTCTAATTCTACTCTATTTCAAATAAAGTTACAGTATGAAAGCTGGAGAGTCTGAGGAGGTTTTGTAGTTTGTGAAATGCTGAATGGTAGTGACTGAGGGAGAGTCAATGAGCCAACAAGTCATTATTGTATGAATGTATTTGGTGGAGACACTTGGATGTGCGTCTATGGGAGCTGAGGCCAGCTGATGTTCTTTATATTGTTTTTGATATTTGTTTCCATTTTCTTAAGCATCACTTTTAAATATGCACTGAATATGTGCTAATTTACAAAAACCTGAAGATTTCATTTAGCTGACATATTAGAATCAAACGGTTTTACCCTATAAACAAGAAACTATGTCAACAGCCAGAAAGAGTCAGTTTCCATCGCGCTGTTTGGGATAAAAGACTTTATAAATCCGGTTCTGAATCAAGCTTACTAGTTGATAACTTTTACAAGAAAAACGATTTTGTTGTCTTGTTAGTTTTCTGAAATATTATGTTCAATATTGAAAATGAAGCAGTATCTACCAAACGTGCAGAAACAAGCAACAAAATTCAGTGAAATAAAACCTAAATGTGTATTTTGGAGATTTTCTTTCCACTAGTCTGCAAGAAGCCATGTTATACAAGCAAAATAGCAAGTGGATGAAAAATGCATGTGTTTGCCTGAGGTGAATCAACTCAAAATATGATAAAATGTTTTTACGGGATGCAAACGTCTAATTAAAATATTTGCTTTATGCATGACAAGCAGGCTCTCTACGAGTCTGCAGAGTCCACGTGACTTGATGAATTGTAAGTCCAGACAGTTTTTGGTGCTTGCAGACTTCAGAGGAATTTTCCAGTTAGGTCTGTGTGTGCAGTTGCAGGGACATTTGGATTCAACATGTTCGGAGCAAAGAGGACGGAGAGGGCCGGAAGGGCTGGAGAATAGATTCAGGATGAACTTCCACAACAAACTTGTGCGCGTACCGTTTGTACATTCTGTGGGATATAAAAAAGGAGCATCGCAGCAGTGTTTGACAAGCAAGTGTGTCTCGGTGATGTTACACACTTCTTACAGTGTGTGGCTTTTTGTTCATTAAATGCTCATGTTCAATGTGCTTCTTGGTTTTAGAAAGCAGGTCACAGAACACATGTTTTCTAAGGCACGATAACAAAAATAATTACACCCATCTCCATATTTTGTTACATTTGGGCTCCACTACAGCAGCTGTATGAGAATCACAGTCCAAAATAATCTGCATTTGTCCGATACTGGGCCCTGGTGAACCCCTGATTGGCTAACACTCACAAGCAGAAGGTTTGAACAGCGGGTGGGTGGGGCTTCTGTGCTCACATCAAATGAACACATCTGCTCGCAGTGATATGATGCAGAGCCAGTGGTTCTCACATCAGTGAGTGGATGTCACGGTGGGACTGGATGACCCCCCCATACTTTCTGAGCCACGGGTGCACTGAGGAGAAAAAACTGAAACTGGCTGTTTAAAGCAGTGTGAAGCTGAGATTCTCACTCTTTTTGACTGTGTTTAGTATGAACATCCACTCTTTTAAACCAATCAGGGTAGAAAAGTCACAGACCCTGCTTTAAATGCAGGACTCTAAAAATACCACACATTCTTTGTGCAGACTAAATGCTCTGATATTTACATTTCTGTGACGACTGTAGCTGCCGACTGATGAGCTGCGGAGCAATTTCAGGATTTCTCTGCCTGGAGGATGTCTGAGTAAAACTAAATAATTAAAAAAAAATAAATAAAAAAAAATCGGGTGAGTGTGCTTCCCAAGCAGCGAGCGACGCACGAAGCAGACCTGAGTGACGCTAAACCTGCAGAGGATTTGTCGAACACAGAAAAAGCGGTTTGCGTGGCTGACTTGACAAATCCTTCTTAAACGCACAAACGTGTGAGTAACTGGCTGGGATCAAGAAACCGGCTGTGGGCACAGACGTCATCTGCGATGATGTCAGCACAATGTATGTGTGTGTGAGAGAGATTTCAGTAGCATGAAGGCACATGGCAATAATTATCATCTCTGGCAGGGGATCCAACTACCCTGCTGAGAGAGAGGAACTGGAAAATACACTGAGGGAGGTGAAGACGTGTGGGTAAACAGAGGAGGTCTGACCTTGTCTTTTAGATATTGACTTGTTGAGGAGGTGACACACAAACACTCAGTTAGCATGTTCTTGATTTAATTGGAGTGTTATCAGCAAAGCGGAGACCGAGTGAAATGAACATGTCAGTCAGCTCTGCGTTAAAAAAATCATCCACCCAGTCGGACAGGCGGTCCATCAGCCCTGTCAGTCACTCTGTCAGGCACAGAGTCAAACACACTGTGGCTGTATATTAAACTACCGCAAGATAAATGCTGTCTAATGCAATCAGGTTTTGTATAAACAGTGCATTCATGCAACTTTCCACGTTACTGCAGGTTTACACGCGGAAAATAAGAAAGACGTGCCAGGCTTTTAGGATCATGCCCAGGAAGGGGCCGCCATTGCTGCCAGCGCCGTTTTAGTCAAGAAGGAAGTGACGGGTTGGAATACTCACGCTTTTTCCTAAACGTATAACAAACCACATCAAAAAAAATCTGTGAAGACAACGTTGGATTTGAAACCAAGCCCAGTGATGAAGATGAATAACAAGCAGGAACATATTAAATAAAATAGATACAAACCATACACACATAAAAAACAGTCATAAGCCTCATAATAAAACACTTACTTTTGCTTATGAACACAGCTGAGACACTAAAATGTGCCTGTGAAGGAAACTGAATGTGATTCTTTTGATTACAACAATAAAATAAAATGTTTTCACAGAGTTATAATGGCTGCTGTGACTCACTTTTCCGGGGAAATACAGAATTTTTTCACCTCTCTGAGCTTTTTTTAAAGTAGGTCAGAAATGAAAAAGATGAGACACCAAGGATTAAAAAGGACAGGTAGTAATAATGAGATAGGTTTTTGTCATGAAGTCTATAAAACACCATAAAACACAAGAAACTATGCTCATCCTCAACCAGCAGTTGGTGCTGTTTAGCACCAAAACACACTGAATTTAGAGTCAAGTATCATATTACTCTGAAACTATGTTACTGATTTTGCGAGGATTAAAGTTATTTTTCTGCAAGCTAGTGCTCGTGCAGGAAACCTGTGCATGCAAGTACAGTATACAGAGCAGGTCAAAGGTCAGGGCACACACTCAAACTGTGTTTACAACAGTTTCGGTTAATAAGTTGATATTTTGCCATCTTTTCTCTTCCAATTAAGTTCATCTAAGCTGGAGGATTATTTCTAGCCTCTCCCTCGATCTTGGGCGTTTGACTTGATGAGAGTTATACTCGTATGACAAACTGAAACAGAAACTTCCAAAACAAGATCAAAAGCGAATGAGAGGTCCTCCTCCTTTCTCAGACTGGGGTGAGGAATAAAGAAGCAGATGATGAGGATGGAGGGATGAGGATCTTTAAATAGGCACAGGGGAAGGAAGGATGACTCAGGCTCTGCTATTCTGTAACTTCTTCCCTCCGTCTCACTGTCTGTCTATTTCAGTTAGAACAAAATGGATTTAGGGTGATGTTTTCACAGGTCAGAGTGAGGTGGTGTAAGCCCCGAGAGCTTAAACTGTCTCCAAACACAAACAGACACAAAGAGCTTCACATTTAGCTCGAGTGAGTCAAAAATCTAAAAGGCTAAACACAGACGAGAAAGAAGCAATCAATCCTTCAGTTCATTAAAAACCAAAACAGTAAACTGGACAATCAAAAAAGAAAAATCCAGATTTTATGAATTTGCTGATTTATTGCTTTTCTTTAATGATGATGTGAAAAATGAACAACAGAATTAGAGCTCTGGAAACCAAAACCATATCTGAAAAAGAAACCTCCACAGTTTTGCAGAACACATCTCTGGAAATGTTTATGACCACAAGGCGCTCTACCGCCAATCAGAAAGCACAGCGTCATGTTAGAGGGCGAGTACTTCAGCCTGCAGCTTCTCTACACATTCAAGACGCCTAAAGCACCAAGAGCAGAGGACGGCTCAGCACGAGCAGCGCATTGAACAGTTAGCACAGACATGATGACGACTGATCAGTGGAATTAAAATGATTTTACATGGTAACCGTTTTAAAAACTGGCTGTATGAACTAAACAAAGGCCAAATAGGCATAAACACAGTAACAGCTTCTGTGCATGGTCAGTCTGGATCTGCACATTTATACTAGCATTATTACTGTCATTATTATTAATGCTACCTCTTGCCAAACAGCACCCATGGCCCAGAATCATCTAAGGGAAAATGAAAGTCTGGGAATCAAACGTTTCTACCACAAGTTTGCTTCTCTACCCTCCAGCCAGAGCAAAGGTAACAGAGGAAAACTAAACCAATTAAAGGACACAGCTAAGAGCACCTGGTATCACTTAATTTAATCATAAATGTGTACCGTTTACACAGTTGTCACCCTTATCACCAGGCTGTGGTAGAAAGCACTGTTGGACCACACAGCAGGCCTTTTGTTTCCAATGTTTCAGCCCCATGCGAGGCACAAATCCAGCTACAGTCCTGTGTTTGTGTCCGAGTGCTTCAGTGTTTTGAAATATGCACGGAGCAGCATGATGACAGCCGTAAAACCTCACTATAAGCTGCCTATGAATTATTGACACTCAGATATTTACATACTGCTGGAAGCGCCCTCCCCGACTCCCCGCTAGACATCAGACTGGCACGCTCTTAACCCCGACCTTGATGTCAAGCACTTTGAGTGGTCGATGTATAAATCGCTCCTTCGCGCACTTGCAGGACAGTGTGGGCGCCACGGAAGTCACCATAGCAACTGATGGGCTAGCATGTTCCACTACGTGTAAAAATCTGTGTGATAGAGTCTGACACGGACCTCGCGCTCACCGCGGAGTTTGCCGTGACTTCTTTAAACACAGGACTCTGGACAGTTTCACTCTGAGGTGGTCTTTCAGTTCCAGTTGAAGGAAATCTTAAAGCTGCAGCGTGCAGTTATATTTCAGACAATGTGTTCTTGCAGCTTAGTTTCAACAGTTTGTGTTTGGCCCTTTCCTGTTTCCACACAACAATCGTCCTGCAGAAGAAAGTCAGCTCCATAAAGACATTAACTCCCACAGAGCTCTGACCTCAACCCACACCTTGAAAGGCTGCCCGACACCATCATCCACCGCTGCTGCACCTAGTTTCGTCTTACAGGGACCTACAGATTTAGCTGCAAATTACTGCAGTTAAGTTCAGCATCTGGCGGACAAGAAAAATCTATAAAAGCTGATGCTGCTCCAGCAGAATTTAACCGTCCACAGTTCGAGGATGAGGCGCAAAACTATCCCGTTTACGTCAAAAACGCTTTTGCTCACGAAAAGCAAAAGTCAAACGTGCTCCGCGTTCAATCGCAGCCTCAGAGAACAACTTTGATCTGCTGAATCACCTTCCTGTGGTGAAAGGATGAGTGCTGCAAGTCAGTTTGTGCAGAAACAGCCGGCTGAGCCTGCATGACCATATACAGTGTGAGAGAGAGAGAGCGAGAGAGAGACACCGAGCCATGACAAAAGAAGAGGCTGATATAGAAGAGACGGAAACATGGAAGAGAAACAGAGACCAGGAAAAAACACACGAGAGCGAGAGAGCAGGGAAATAATGACACTGACAAAATAGAAACGGGAAGAGAGGAAGACTGAGTGTGTGTGTGTGTGTGTGTGTGTGTGTGTGTGTGTGTGTGTGTGTGTGTGTGTGTGTGTGTGTGTGTGTGTGTGCACGCATCTATCCAGCACCTAAAAAGGAAACAGTTGATTTTATTGTTTCCACACTGCAACGCTACAGATAACAGACGCGTGAGAGGAAGGAGATAAAAAACTAAAATATGGAATAGATGGAATATTTAGTGTAGAGTAGAACAGGATGAAGTGAACGAGGAAAAAAAAAGGAAGGATAGAGAAACAATTCTGTCATGTGACCATTGGGGACTAATAAAAAAAGCTTTTTGTTCTCTCTCTCAAACAGAAAGAAGAGTTTCAGAGTACAAGCACAAATGCGTAGAACAAAAAGAAAGCAGGAACTTTCATGGAAACTCATAAAACCCATAAGACTAAAAACTTACTCGCCTCATTCAAAACCTCGCTTTAGCCAATCAATAGTGAAGAACAACCCCCAGGAAAAGGCGACACAAGTTTTGGGTAACTTTTGTAAAGTAGAAAAAAATGTGTTTAGTTCAACATCCACGTGATGCTGACTGATTCAAAAAGCTTTCTGATCATCTCAAACGCTGCAAAATGAATCGCCAATCCAATATGCTAGAAGAGCCAACAGGAAGTCGGCCCACTCAGCTGCCGGAAGTGTCATTCGGTCACAAATGACATATTTTGGAAACATTTTATCACAATGGTGCTGCAGAGGGGAAGTCAGAGTCATCAGAGTCATCAGTGCGATCCATCCAACAACTGTGGAAACATCCTCCGAATGCTCCTCTGATGAAATTCATGTTTGTCGTTTTCAGTGACATCACAAGAGGTAATATTATCTGAAGCCAGATTATTTCCACACGTTCAAGGAAAAGCTAACCGTCTGTGTGTGTGTGTCACAACAAGCCTGACAGCAGCAGTTGTAGTAAAAGCAAAATGAAAACAATCGATGCATAAAGATAACATCAATGTTTGGATCTCTGCAAGAATACAAATAAAAAAAGCTTGTTGGGTGAAGAGCACCAGCATCATTTACACTGGTGCTCTCTTTCAGAGATGCAGGTTTCAGTGAACTGAACTCACGGCCGCTTAGTCTGAATCTGTTCCGTTAGCATTGCAAAACTCCAGCTTATAGAGGGCAAAGTGTAATAACATCAACTTCGATTAACTTCCTTCAAAGAAAGGACCAAAAACTGACCTGGTGGAGCAGAAACAATCAAAACTAATAAATGTTTTAGAATTAAATTGGGGCATTTTTATTTGTGCCTGCTTTTGAAAGTTGTTTTTATTTTTTATGAAACGCTGCAAATGGTTATGACTGATGATGGAAGTTAAACACAGAGAAAATCCACACAAACAGTCATTATCAACAGTTGGAGGAAACGCCCAAGGGCTCCTCCGGGGATGAAGGCAGGACACACACACAGACACACAGACACACACACATTCAGCAGGTGTTTACAGTAACAACATGCTGATTCAGTGCTCACCTCCACACAGGTACAATCACACACACTTTGAGCCTGTGTGTCGGTAACCATTAAAACTTTACACGGTTTTAAACTTGAGTTTTGTCAGCTGAGAAAACAAAACTCTGGGCTGTTTTCATCTGTACGGAGCTGAGCAAACCATCTCCTTCGACCTGAAAGTCTCGCTGGTGTCAGGCTGCTCCTCTATGATTCTTTGACTTGCTACATTTTACAGTTATGACGTTTTCCCCGGACAGCGGCTCTGTGGGAGTTTCTTGGCCCGTTTGTGCCTCTTGATGTTTAAAAGAGTTCGTTTTCCTTCCCTAATAAACAGATTCGACAGCAAAACCTGTAAGCACAGACACAACACCTTCTTCTTCAGTCTGAGGCGGAGACGAAGCACACGTGGCGCAACTTGACGAAGGTGCTGCATTAACAAAATTCCTCCTCTGGCCGTCATTAAACTGGAGAAAGGAGCGTGTAACCGTGCTTCCTCGTGGCACATGACAATTATAAATACATGTATGCTGGATTTCAATCGGTGGACGCAGCTTAAAATGATTTATGGTCGTCCTGCGCGCTTGTGGAAAAACAGAGCTAAACTTACTCTAGTGCCAGCAAAACCATTACACGCACAATAAGGAGGACTGGGTGGAAAGTCCCGTCACAGTTTATGTTCGACAGCATGAAACGGGAAAGGAAACGAATGTGTCTGGAACACGTGCCTTCATCGAGTACAGATGGTGTTCACTCGGGCCGAAGCCTCTAACAAATACAAAGTTAATTAGACCGTCGGTGCTGTTGCTAATAAGACGACTATTATAAGACAACTTGCTGCTTCAGTCGGAATCGGCGGCAAAAATTACATCAAAGGTTTTAAACAAATCTCAGGTTCATTTGATACATTTTGTGAGTTTCAGCCAGAATTTGTGCCAGTTTTGTGTATCATTGCAAAAATAAAAACTGTAACCTGCAAAAAAGGAAAATGTTTCTATTGAATTCATTATGGTGGAAAATCTAATATGCCAGATGCTGATGCAGATAAAGATGTCAAGGAATCTGATTTGGTGGTTGTCTTGCACTGAAGGCATCGACCTGAAACTCGGAGCCAAGAATCTGGGGAATGTCCACAGTGAGTGTGCCAAATTTCTAAACTTTTTGCCACAGAGATGACGAGCTGTCCCGGGAATTCAGCGACGGTGCTTTCACCTGTCCTGACCTCCGATTCTATCCTGTACTAACTCAGCACTGATGCAACTCTAGGTGCTTTTAATGGCTCAGTTTCTGCTCTGTGACTGCCACTATCATATAAACAGCTTACTAATGTGGAGTAAGCTTTATTTCAATAGCACCTTTGCAGCTAAACAATTAATATCAGAAGGTACTGCAAACCCAAAATCAGAGGACAAAGGTTGTTAGGCCTGAGAACCTCAGATACTGTCTCCAGTCTTACAGTTGCATAAAAGGCGATCACACCTGTGTCTGACTTGTTGACACATCTCTCTGTTCTGCATTAAAATGGTCAAAGGCCCCGAGACCAAATAGTGTTTCAGCTTCATGTGCAGTAAAACACAGAGTGCAAAGCCTTGATGTCATTAAGGAGAGAGGAGCAGCAACAACAGCAGGCCATCGGCAAAGTGCTCACAGAAGTCGCCCCCATAAAAACACTGTTAGTAACAAAGTCTGTGAGAACAGGAGGTTTTTATTTACCTTAAAAACATCCTGAATGTGTCTCAGAGACGTTCTGCAGAAGATTTCTCAACATTTTCAGAAGAAAACTAAACAGATCTTTGCTGTCCCTGGTTTACGGTTGGTTATCTCGTATTTAATCCCAACTGTCAACAAACCAGTTTATCACTGCTCTTTATCAGCGTGCAATAAGCTGCACCATCAGCTGAAAGAGACTGAAATCAACAGAACAGAAAATGAGTTTGAAGATTGATCAGTCAGATAATAACTAAATATTGATCTGTTCATATTATTTGTTTTATATTATTGTACACCCAGAGTTCTTCCTGCTGTTCAGCTCTTCAAAAAGACTCAACTACAAATAAAGGGAGGGAGACGCAGCACAAAACAAAGCAGCTTCCAGCATAGAGAGATTTGTTTTTAAGTTGGATCCTGCATGAAAACAGAGGGTATGTTGGAGGTGGGTTGCGAAGGGGCTTGCAGATGTACACAAACTTCCTGCAGACTAAAGCAGGGCTTATAATTTCCACTAGGATGCACCTGGGTCGTAAACTTTGTATATTATTGTGGACAATTAACATTACAATGCACCAACTACACAGGATTCCCGGGTGATGGACTTCAAGCTGATGTGAAATAACTAACAGGAATGATTACTCAGCCGTCGGGCCTCCAGCTGTCCATGTCTGCAATGGAGTATAATGCAGGCTTAAGTCATCTTAAACAGCGTTCCCTCTGGCCTTGCAGAAGGGGATCAGGTTAGCCATCAGCTGATGTGTAGCTGCACTGAGATCAGTCAGCATAGTCGGTCCTAAATCTTACAAGATCGTCTCAGAGGCCTGTGTGAACTACATCTATGCTCAGTTCACCATCTTGTACTCAAATTTAATTATTTTCTAGAGGAAAAAAAAGAACGTAGCGTGATAAAGAGTTAAAATCAACAATAATCTGAATTCTTTTGACTGCAATAATCACGTAACGATCACTGGATACGCTCACAGCGCTTCTTCAGAGTAAAAACCTGCTCATCTCCTCTATTTGGTTACATCAGCACCCAGTATTTACATTCTTTGTTTGTCATGAAGCAGGTGCAAAGCCTATCGTACCAGCGACAGAAACAGGGCCAACAGTCCGTATGACGTTATAGGTGCACCGAAGCAAGCTGGTCAGCAGTCACACACGGCGAGGAAAGCTGCAGAGCAGACGCGCGGCGCTTTACATCGTCACTGCTGTCTTTGGAAAACGAAAACTTACAGATCACAGCAAAGTTCATTTTAAAGTTTTACGTGGTTAAAAACACAAAACTCAAGCTCCTGCCATTCACCAATGAGAAAAACAAACACCCTGAAGTCAGACATTTATTCCAATTAAGATAATTAGATCAAGAAAATCAGCTTCCACACACACGCAGACACACACAAACACAAACACACAGCTTTCTTCTACTCACCGAGCATTTCGGGCAGCAGGAATAAAAAACTGACACAGCAGCAAACTGAGCTTCATGCTCCGCTCAGACGAGCCGCCGTCCTCGTCTGTGGACCAGTGTGTGGAAACACTGGTTGCTTATTCCCCACTGGCAGCACACACACACACACACACACACACCCATTCAATTAACATGCACACTCAAAGACAGGCAGCTTATTAGTTTTAAGGAGGAAGCAGGTCGACCTCGTCTGCACAGACAAAGGGCTGAAGGTGTCTGCTGACATTCAGCTACTGACGCTGCCTTTTCTTGTCAACACACACACAGACACACACACTCTGCAGCTGTGAACTGACAATGACTTCACCGTGTACCCTCCATTTTTAGTCCTGGAAGGAAGAAAACTGCTTTTCACCTGATTTCACAGTATGGACACACACCCCCCTACCCTCAGATGGTACAGTCCAACACTGCCTGCCTAAACATGCTGCCCCATAAACAAATTGGTCTGTTTGTCAGCTGACTTCACAGTGAGGTAAGAGAGGACACACACACACACACACACACACTCCTGCTGCCGGGTTTTTCCTCACATCTCGAGCCTTCGACCACTCGGGATCCGTAGCTTCTCCTGGGGTTACAACGACTGCCAGCACACAGGAGGGGCAACAAAGATTCCATTTTTACTGTAATGATTGGCTCAAATATCTTTATTTTAACTGGAACGAGCTGAATTTCACAGGAAAATCTGAAACAATGATTCACACCCTTTCTTACATGAGAGCACAGTTCAGTATGGTTTGAAAACTGGACGTATTCGACTGTGTCAAAGTGAAAAGCCTGAACTATCAAAAAATGTGATTTTATTTATTTCAGATTTGGGGGTGGGGATTGATTCCTGCAAAGGTGGCATCCTTTATAGCACTGAACTCAAATTCAGTGAGCTTTTTCTTTCAAAGGGTTTTTGTAGAAGGCAGACTGCACAACAGATTTTTCACACTTAGGGAAATGGGACTAAATAAAACCCACCGATTCAAAGATTCACAAGTGTGGCCCAACACTTATAATAGTTTTAAATGTCCCCCTGAAATCTGTCTTATGAGAATTTTTTAGCGTTAGCCGCCACATAAAGCAGCCAGCATGGTTCAAAAGTAAAAAGGAGTGCCACCATCAAAACTCAATAAAAAAAGCAAATCCAGGACATCTGTTTGACAGCTGATTCTCTGAAGTGCAGAGCTACAGTGTTAAAATCAGGAATTTTGGCCTCATCTGCTCTTGTATACGAGCGACCACCACCTCTGCTTCAAAGACAAAGATGTTTGTCTTTGAGGGCTTCTCTGCTCATTCCTTTCTGCTTGGGGGGGTTCCCCTGGTGCATGCTTGCTGCAAAGAAAATAATACTGGAATATCCAACACATCTGAATATTCCCACGCTCAAAATAGAGGCCGAAGCCGAGGCACTGTCTACATATTTTCTAAAACGGGCCATCATCGTGTGCGATTATCCAGATTTTACAAAACGGGACTTTACAGCTGTAGAATTGCTTTCCATTGAAAAAGCAAACTTAATAAAACCGGAATAATGAAGTCATCATCCAGCAAAACAAATCCTCTGGAGTGACTTCATTTCCTGCATTTAGAGCAAAAACAGAGAGACTGAAGGTTTACGGTCATCTCTGCTGTCCTGAGGGGTCGACTCCTCACAGCGCCGAGCTCCAGCAAACTGACCTACATGTCCGAGGAAAGTCCCCCCGCCTGCTCAGGCATCTTGTGACCGGAGCGGACCGACTCACTGAGGATGACTTGGGTCACAAGGTCAGCGTTTTTTGTTCTTTTTTCAGTAGATCACCCAGGCTGATCGTCACATGTCCGTTACACTAGATTAAGACACATAATCTGAAACATGCACCCAGCGGATGTTACAAATCAATTTAGAAAAAACCAAAAACACATTTTTGTGTTCAGCATGTCTCATTAGATGGTTATACAGATTATTGGATTGGCCCTATACTGGTTTTTCTTCATTTCTGTCTCTCTGTGACATCACAGTATGACCCTATGAGGCTCAGGCTTCAGGTTGCTCTCAAACTTTATTAAAGGTTGTTTCTGCTCTTGGCTCTGCGTGATGTCAGTGAGATGGGATATCCCTAATATGAGTATCTGCTTTTCTAATCTCGTTTACAAGTGGAAGCAAGTAAGAAGAGAGCTCTCATGAAGGGAGGAAGGAGGTGAAATGAGGGGCTGCAGCTGCAACTATAACGAAGGAGTCAGTCACATTCACTTTAAGCAGCAAATCAAAGTAAGATTTTAAACACCTAATGAACAGCTGAACAAGCTGGAGGTCATTTCTGCTTTTTACAGCCGCCATTTAAATGCACTGCCTATGCCGCATGCATGCATTGTGATCGGATTGCAGTACACAAATTAGCGAGCTCGGTCACATCCCAGGTTAAGTAAGTCAGTGTCAACCCTGGACAGGTTTAAAGAAAGACTTGCTTCCCTACAGCTGCTGCCAGCAGCTTCGAGTTAGCAGTAAAAGGTGATGTGAGAGTTTTGTTTTGTTTTTTAAAGGATGCCAGGTTTAAACAGGTTATGAGAGCTGTGTGTACAGTGAGAGCGTGCAGGTCCTGCAGCCAGAACAAATTTGCATGCTGTCATGATTCCCTAAATAGAACAGGGAAACACACGGACTGTGCTTATCAAATGTCACGTGGAAGCTGTTTTTACAGTAAGAGAAAATGTTTTTTAAAGACATTTGAGCATAAAGATCTGTGTGTGTGTGTGTGTGTGTGTGTGTGTGTGTGTGTGTGTGTGTGTGTGTGTGTGTGTGTGTGTGTGTGTGTGTGTGTCAGCCACAGACCAGGATCCGATAGCCGGTAAAATTTGCCTACAAAAGAGGTTCCCAAAATAGAACAGGATCACCTTTGATATCTGACACTGGCGGCGTCTCTTCGTGCACATAAACGCACAAGCTTGCACCTGTGCTTCAAGTCGAGCCGGCCGTCAGACGATATTTACCTTCAGGGCTGAGATGGTGACGGTTGGATTTCTGATAAACACATAAATGATGCACACAGTCACTCACCGTTATAAACCTCCCTCTCACCTCTGCTGCAGGAACCGCAGATCACACACTTTTATCAGCTTTATCAAACAATGTAACCAACAAAACTAGAACAGGTTTAAATAGTGGCCCCTTGATTCATCACAGTGATGGTGCCAAGAGGACAAAAGGCCTCAAGTTCACACCGATCATGGAGTCCAATTGAAGCCTCCTCAGATTCACACACTCGGCTGACAATGAGCCGTAGATCCTGAGAACAAAGGAGCAAAAAACTGCAGAAGCTCCAAAGATTCAAAGCGTTTATTGTCACGTGTGCAAAGAAAAAGCATTTCTCTCTACAAGGAAAGTCTTTCTCTGCTGTCCACGCGCAGATGCCGTTTAATATGTACACTTATTTAGCATTAATAAATAAGTGGAGACAAAAAAATAAGTTGAAGCGTTAAATATATTTATGTGCAAAGGAGCTATGAGCTTAATATGCTGGTTTGATATGTGAGATGACCTGATGTGCAAAAATTATTATTGCTGTTAAAATAAATCAGCTGTTCAAGAGTCTGATAGCAGTGGGGAAGCTCCGAGGTCCAGTCTAGTACCTCCTTTGGTTTTGGCGCTCGGTCTAAGCTTAATTTATCCATTGCTGGATTCATCCAATGCTGCTCGTCACTCTGACATGAAAAAATACCTCAAATTTCTACCTGCTCGAGAAAAGAAGCCTCCAAAGATGGAGTGGGAGTCCAGACTTCATGTGTTTTTGCCTGTTTAAAATTTCATCAGTTTCTGAAACATTGCTGATGCATTTATTTTATTTTTTGATTTTACGTTTGCTCTGATTTAGTCTGTATTTTTATGCAGCGCTGCATATGAAGTGTATCGACATGAGTGCACCAACTCGAGATTAAATTTCAAACCAGTAACACAAAAAATGACTTAATGCATTTTAAATTACTGCACAGTACTACTGCATAGCTGCGGGCAAATTTATAACTGTTAATTTGTTTCTGACTATACATCCATGACGAATCGCTAAACAGGAAGGCAAGTGGTACCTGGGTATAAACTGTTTATAAATGCTTTATAACACACTGTAAAACTGTTAAAGTATTATATTTCATAAGCTTGTTTCATCACGCTTTCTGAGGTCAGAAGATTAGCAACAGTCCAAATGCTGGTAGTTTCCTGCATACTGGTAAAAAAAAAAAACCAGCTCGACAACCTGCGTGTCAAAATAAAAGACGATCTCTCTCCTCCCTCCCAGCATGAACGTTGCTCCATGCTGCCCTCTGTCTCTTTGTCCGAGCTAAAAATGATGACAAATAATCTCCAAATCCATCACGAACCACATCTGCAGTGAAGAAAGAAACATCTTGAAAGCCCTTCAGGTAAAAGAAGGATTAAAGATATAACCTGATCTGAGCTGGCATGTGAAAAAGTCTGTGGCCCATCGCTGGAAAGATCTGATAGAGATCACTTCAGCGCAGACCTCTGCCTGTCGATAACCTACAAAGTGCTGCGTTATCAGCGGAGCCGGTGCGTTTCACACGCCTTCAAACAAAAGCTGCTTCAGGGAAAATGAAAATGGAGGTTTAATACCTTGCAAGACTATTGGTTTTAACAGTGACGTGAGGAGTGTGTGTGTGTTGAAGTCTTATCAAACCCTACTAAAAGCTACTTAGAAGGAACCCACAGGACTGACCGCACAGCCTCAAAATAGACGCACGCTTCCCAATTTGCAGAATGTGTTAATGGAGGCCACACACCCTCGCACGGGCACTTCTTTTTAGGAATATAATGCTGCCTCGTTCAGTGCAATTTTCTGCAAACAGCACAAAAGGTTGGGTTCAATTTGCTTTATGAGGCTAACGCCCTGCCAAAAAATCCAGCTGTTCACAGAAGATTGTTGTTGTTTTTCTGCTGATGCTTCTGGAAAGTCTAACATCTTTCCCTTTAACTCCCTGCTGCAAAAACGTCACTTTTCTGACAGCAAGTAGAACACGAGGTTATTCAGTTAAAAGTGTAATTACGGTACGTGCTGCAAGCTTGCATAGTGGTCAGTTTATGAAAGGACAACAACATGTATCAGCAGATATGTCGATTTATCGGGTTCTAAAAATAATCCATCCAACGCAAAAGCTGACAGCTGCAGCATTTCCATGCTTGGAAAATCATTATTAAGCTTTTCAGGAAAATATCGAACACACCGTTTAACAGCAGAAAGATGGAGTGATGACACTGCAAGTGGTTTCAGATGTTTGAATGTTGAACAAAACAATAGAAAACTTCTGGAGCTCGAGGCATTGGTTTTTGGGTTTTTTTCCTTCAGTATATCGATATTGAGTTAGTGGTGCAGTAATTAAATCCTGCATTCAACAATATTCTCTAAAAATCCACCATCTTCTCAGACACTTAACAGCAGATTGTTTCTTTAAAGACAACAAAAACCTGTGTGTCCATCATCAGCAGCTGAAATCTGATCAAAAGCTGCTGCCCACGCTGACCCCAGGACAGGAAGAAACGGAGCGTACAGCACCCTGAACTACGCGACCTTCCGGTACTTTCAGAAACACGATGAGCGGTGAGCAATCGATACACAAAAAGGGAAGATTTTCAATGATGAACCCGGGTGATCACGGCGACTGGAGCGGAGTGACGTCACTGCTGGCTGGGGTGTTTTTACTCTCGAACGCCCGAGAGTTTGGCCATGAAATAAAAGGAGGAAATGATTTGGACAAGGAAGAGTGGAAACTATCGACTGAGCAAAAAAAACCCATTTCTTCAAGCAAACACTCTTGATTGCTTTGGCAGACGTATTAAATTGGATGGACGGACAGCTGTTGTACTTGGATGCTCCAAAGAGAGTATATCTATAAGTATGAGCTTTTGAAACACCACAGATAGTGAACTCTTAAACAAAAGAAGAAAAAAGTCACCTCTCGCTAACAGCGACTAATAAAATTATTGATATCCAATTAAAACATGTTCCCGTGTTCCTGCTGTACATCACGTCAACCGCACTCCTGCACACATAAACCCAAAGAAGAGGCTTCCTCTTTAATTCAATTACATCCGCCAGCTGCAATTTGGAGAAAAGGAGGAGGAGGGAAGGAGATGGAGGAAGTGGTGACCCAGACTTTGGCTCTTGGTGTAGCTGACTGCGATCTCAGGGGGGTGCAGAGTGGCTGAGCAGCTGTGTTAGCCAGGAAATGTACAACAGCACAGAGAGGTGCAGTGCAGCAGATACAGCCGGCCAAAGCTCGACTGTTGTCCCAGTGGTTACACAGCCTCACGCCTCCTCAGCGCGTAGCTGTGGCAGGATTAGGAATTAAGATTTTAAACATTTTGGTTTGTAGTGCTTATACTTGTGTGCTTTCCATGTCTAACATTAGCAACCATCCCAAATACCTGCGAGTGATTTCAGAATAACTAAGCAGCACATCATCAATGTCACGTGGATGTCAGTAAACTGTCTGAGGACAGTTTATTATTAAGGTTTTTACCTCTCTGAAGTTCTGCAGCATGATTAAACAAACGCAGCTGGTCACCAATAACAATGGAAACGTGCATGGTTAAAAAGAAGGCATTCACAAGTAGGCAGCATAACAACAGCAGTGGTTCCAGTGACTCCAGACATGCTGGCAGAAGTGTGGAACAACCAAAGGGGAGGGGGACACTGAGCACAGGGACCATCGTAAGTTTTGAAAGTAAAACGTTATATTGATCCATGAATTTAAAAGGTTACAGCAACCCTCTGTGTATGCATGCATGGATAAAGGGGTGTGTCACAGGAATGTGGAAAACACATTAAAACCAGCTGACAGATAGCAGGCTAGCTAGTGCTACTGTTAGCCGAAAACTTGCCGACGTGTCTGCTTTTATCCGAACATCTTCAACTTTTAATATAAGAAGGTAACAAAAGCCTCATTAATAGATCTTCAAACGTGTACCACAAGCCAAAGGGCGACTTTACTCAGTCAGTCATCCGCTACATGTAAAGAACATCATACAAGAGCTAGAGAACAACTTCAGGTCACCGATGATACAACTCAGACAGGTGACACTCGTACAAAAACACGTACCTGTAACTATACACATATACAGCAACTGAACATCTGCAACAAGGACACATAATCAGTGACAAGCAGGTAAATTGTTTTTGTTTATAAAGCAGCAGCAGTGTCGTGGCCAATCAGTGTAGCATACTGCTTCTGCAACACTGCTTTTAGTTTATAGTAGCATATAATATAATGAAGTATATGAGTATGTGAATGAAGTGCATTATAGCTCTGGGTAGACATGGCTGGACTTTTCAAAGCAAAAGGTGCAGATCAGGCGCTAAAAGTTCAGAAAACCTGAGGTTAATAGTTCAAATGTCTACACGTGGTTAGAAAGTTTGGGTGTGGAAAGAGACTATTGAGACTCTTAGCAGCTACCATCCCGTCATGGACTCTTTCAATAATAAACATGTCCCAGTTGGTTCCAGTCGAGAAGCTCGCTGGCCTCCGGCAGACGACTGGCTGTGTAAATGTGTGAGTTCTGGAGCAGGGCGTTGCTGGAAAAGAACATGTGTGCTCAGTTAGCTTTCAATGGGTAAATAAATCTCCAGGTTAAACCGATCATAAGCCCTTTAGAGCAGGGGTTGTGCTAACGGTTAGAAAAATAAGCTTGTGTGAGGATTGTTACAGTTTTCCAGCTTTGGATTAAAATCGCTGTTTGGGTTTTTTAAACCTCGCTGTCCACAATCACAGCTGCCCACAATCCCTCTGCTCTGGCTGGACTGGAGTCATCTTAATCCCTGAAGATTACACATATGCTCACATATAGACACATACAACTGTATAATCCACCGGATCTGTGAAAACACCACTTTAGCTTTTCACAGCCAGACACCAGATACGGCGAGCTCCTCCTGAACGCTCATGGGAACTAACGCATCTCCGGCCAGAAATCGCAGAATCGGTGCTACAGTGTTTACTGCCAAATGGCATTCTGAGTAATAATGTGAGCCACTAGGCTGCAGTCACTAGTCAATATTTTGCGGGTTTCTTAAATAAATTATTTCTAACTGTCCTGTCTTACAAAGATCAGTCTTGGCAGTAATTTGATTTGTGTTTCTCCTGAAATCCAAAAATGTTTTTAGATTTGTTTCCTGTTGTTTCTGCAGCAGACCTCTCCAACCCCCGGGGCCACAGACCGGTACCGGGCCACAAGAGATGAGGCTCGGGTGTGAAATTTATGGTTTTCAGAGTTTTTATCATTAACTCGGTTTCCCCGGGTCTTTTCCCGTGTTGTACTTGTGCGTCTTATTTTGAAAGAAATATGTACACGTTACCATAGCGACCAGAGAGCATTAAGGGGCAGAGAGGAGGATGTTACTCTCAATGTTGTTGGCGCATTTCAGGAGGACGCTGCTAATAAAGTTACACAATTACACAGTGAATTCGCATTTATTATTATATTTACAAAATACCACAGTTTTTGTTTTGGTCGTATCATTTTATTTTGTTGTATTTATCCGCGACACCTTAAAGGCCGGTCCATGAAAATATTGTCCGACATTAAACCGGTTCGTGGAGCAAAAAAGGTTGGGGACCGCTGCTCTATAGCACCTATATCCAGCTCACTATATCAATGACTACATAGACATTTACTGTGTCCATCTCTGTTTTATATGGAGTTTGTTTAATGTGATAAATATCAGATACCAACTTTGTTGGTGGTGTTTCTAACCAGACCATCTAAGTGAGTAACTACGGGTAATAACTAATAATTAGCTACAACATTAAGACCACTAACACTTGAAGTCAATACCACTCATCATCTCTTCTTCAGTGCTCTGCTGGGAAAACCTTGCACCCACGCCACAAAAACTGGAAGCACTGGAACGAGCCCAGTCCATGCTTATGCCTCACCCTGTAATCCACAATCCCCAAACGGTTCACTGCCAGCATCCTCGTGCCAGGCACAGCAGGACACCCCGTAAAGTCCGGAATCCATGAACCGACTGGTCCAAGCTGTGCTGGCAGCAGCAGAGGCATCTTCAACACACCAGCCACATGGTTTTATTACTGCAGATTTCAGAAGCAGCTCATTTTAAAGATAAATAAAAGTCAGAGGTGTGCACACATCTGGCCCAGCAAATGACCAAATCAGTGTTATTCTGAAGCTGTTTAACTGATTAACTGACCTGAGAGATAGGAGGTGCAAGATCATTCCCATTTTCAGCCGAAATGACATGAAAACTCTGATACACAGAAACGCAACAAGCTGTGGTTTGCCCGTGTTACAGGGATCCCTGCAAACCCGAGCTAGCCAGAATTGCATTTGAATTTTATTCCAGCTGACAGATGGAGCCGGGGAACCTCAACCAGAGCACCCTTCAGCCCTCCAGGACCTAACGACTGGCGATGTCTGTCTCTCTAGAATATTACAGTTGTTTCTGGCCTGGCACGGTGGGAGCAGCCGAGGCATTTCCATGTGCTGCTGTTGATAGTCAGCTGCAGTGCTGCTTAGGCACTCGCGTTCCCCCCTCCCGTGCTCCACCCAGAAGCTCTGAGCGGCCCGACGGAGAGGAAATACCAGCGTGTGCTGCTAAAACAATGTGGTTTTAATCTGAGAGGAGTGCGGCCCTTTAAAACTACCACTCAGTTTCTCACTCGAGAAGACGCCGTTCCTCCTCTGCAGCAGAACAGAGGCCTCTTTTTGTTTATGAATCTTTTTCCCCTCTGCCTTCTCATATCCCTCCATCCCACTTTGGTTGTTCGGATTGCTTTCACACGACCGCTGCTAATAGACTCCAACACTGCTCAATGTGTTGGAGAACGCTGGAGCACAGAAACTCATCTAACGTTGATGAAGCGCCATTCACACTCCAGGCGTAAGCCCAAATCAAACGTGGCTGCAACCATAAATATTAGACAACCAGAGAGGAAGAAATGCCAGCTGCCACAGAGCAAAGTGGGCAGATGAGTTTGGAGTCGGTTTGCGTTGGATGGGTGGACGAGACGTCTCATCGACTTTCCCGAAACTCCTTCAAAAAGGAGGAAAAAAAGTTTTCTTCTCTCTGTGCAACGAGATAATGAGTGAGTCTGGCAGCAGAGTGCGCCGTCATTTTACAGCTGAAGTGGAATTCATGTGGACGGAAGACTGAAGAAAAAAAAAAAGTCATCTTCTATAAGCAGAAATGACACTGAAAGCAGCACATTTTCCCTTCAACGAGTCAACCTTCAGTTTATCCCAGATTCCTACAGTTCAGAGCAGATTTGAAGCTGTGCGGCTGCACAAGCGGGAAATCCAAGGGTGTGACTGCCAGAGGAGTCTGATGCGACCACAGGAACTGGGTGTGAAACATGGCAAAAGCTCAGATTCAGTCGCAATGGTATTTGAAAAATGGCCTGCAGGGTGAGCTGATGGTGAAGACGAGGAAGGAGAAAATAATAAGATCGTGCAGAGGAAGGATCACAGGGTTTACTCGACAGAACACTTAGCACATCAAAAACACCTCAAAACCTTTCACTCTTCTTCTTCTTCAAAGACGTGAAGAAAAAAAGAGGATATTTTTGGTTTGAGTGCAGAAACTGGATATTAGCACGAGTACTAAGAAAAAGACGCCATCCTCACTGAGAATGAAAGTCATTTTGCATGTTAGGAGGCAACAACAGAACAATTTAAGTTAAATAATGATTTATTTAAAATATCAGACAGAAAAAAGGGAGCATTTTTCCCCTTAAACTCATCCATGAAGAGAGCGATGCCAAAGTCACACTGAAGAAATCTGCACTTTCATTCAGGAATAAAACTCTGGACTATTTAGGATTTAATGATGAAGTCAGGATGATTAAAGTTACAGTCTGGACCAGAATCTCAAACTCAACTCAAAAGTTTTTGTTCATTTACAGAAAATTCTTCACCATTTAACTTTTCTATTAACTAATTACTTTGGTGTAGCATTAATGGTCATGTGGGAGGTCTTTATCAGTAAAGATAAAGCTGTAAAATACATCAAAACACACTTATAAGTCCAAAATCTTTGTCTTTCTTCACATTTTAAAAAGCAGTCCTGTGGGGCTGGATTAAAGTCTTCACCAGGCCGATTATGGTCCCCTGGCCTTATGTTTGACATCCCCTGTGCTAGACCGTGCCGAATTAAAAACCACGCCTAAACATTAGCCGCTAAACTGAGATAAATTCAGGTAACATTTAGCACTTCAAATGTAAACACCAGACTCGAGACTATCGGGCTGTTAGTGAAGAAATAAACATCATGTGATGGTAATAATTAGTGCACCGTGCCTCAGCGTGTTCGCTCCATGTGTGTTTCAGGCCGTAAAAGCAGGAAACATCATCTGCAACGAATTAAGACAAAAACATCAAACAGTCCAACATAGTTTGAATAGTTTACGGTGTTGCTGCACTTTGTTTCCCTCTCATTTGGATTAAGTAACAACAGCAGCAGCAACTGCAGCTGGACGTCACCCTGCAGCCGTGAATGCCTCAGACTGGGCTCTGGCAACTGGGATCCCAGAAACCTTAGCTATGCCTTAGTTATACCAGCAGGGGTACACACACACACACACACACACACACAGCTGGCGCTCAACCACCTCTGGTGACCCCAATCGTTCCAACTGTACAGATTGAGTTTCCACAGCATCTGTGCCAGCCACATGTGTGTATCTAACATGGCTAATGTAGCTAATCCCCATGACACACACACACACTCAGGCAGGCAGACCATGGGTGGTTGTATCTGCAGTGGTGGGCAGATATCAACAACCCAAATCCCTGTTTGACCTGTTAACACAGCAGCTGGTCATTCATTGGTCAAATATACACAAATTATGACTATTTTATACCAGATAGTGTCTTTAGTGCAATAAGAGCAATATAATACAGCAATATATTAGCATTACAATCCTCGATGAAATATAAGTAATATTTCTCCTGTCTTGGAAATATGTACTGTGGGAACAGCTGTGCATGGACTACATCAGACTAATACAGATACAAGTTCACAGAAATTACATGAAAAGAAACTCTTAGTTCATAAAGATCCTTCCGAAGTTTTATTCTACTGTTGTGATTCCCACATGGAGTCATTTTAACAACCTTTTCGAGCTGGAAACACGATGGTGTACTTCTACATGTGTCAGCAAACCCACCCCGACACAAACAGTCTGGTTTTGCTGCTGGAGTCCATCAAACATACAGTTCAATATTATTATTTTTTTTTTAATGATAAAATATTCTGATTCCCGGGAAAAACAAAACAAAGAAAAGCACAAGAAAAACATCGTTATGGGTCAGCTGGTTATGTTAAACATCCCTGAATCAGAATTTCACAGTTGGTATATCCCAAATAGTCTCTTCTCCAGAACTAACAGACCATAATAAACTGTTTTCGTCTTTGTTCTTAGTCATCTGTGAACTTAAACTAAACACCTTCGAGCCTCACAGCCAGCACCGTACCTCCGTCTCAGGGCAGATTTAGGAATCTGTGGCCCTTCTTTTCTGCTCTTTAATTGGGTAAAACAGTCAACAGGCTTATTTCAAATATGGCTGTTTGAAACCTTCTTAACACAAATCCACATGGAAATGTTAAGGTTACACCTCTTCTATAAACTCAGCCTGTAACAGAAGATCAATGGAGCTGTTAACAGCCAGTATTTATTCAAAACAGGTGGTCAGCTGTTAGTGCTGTTGCCAGTGTGCCTCCTGCCAACCCGTCCAGTAAGTGCCCGCTCTGTTTTATGCAGTGCAGGCTGAAACCTCAGAGTCTCCTGATCTGACACACAGGCTCAAAATCTCTTGGGACAAATCCTGTGTGTTTACTCTAATGTCTCCAAGCTGATGTTATCATGAGTAAGTGATGGTAAAATGACACACACAGCACCTCTGGGTGCCCGTCCTCAGTCTTGCCTTTAAAATGAGCTCAGACGAACTCTGCAACTCAACACAATTTACCTCTTTCTAAACATTCTGCTTTCCCAGCAGCAGACCGTTAGAAAGAGACATCCTGTGTACTCCTCGGTACTCATTTACATTTAGATGAGCCCATTAAGATCCATAAACCACCACCCACCTCCTCACATGGTGTCCGCCACCTTCTCATTCACCTCGGTTAAAAGACAAAAAAAAAGAAAGACGGGGGGGGGGGAAAAGGTGAAAATAATAAAAATCCAGCAAAATGATTTGGTGTGGGGAAGGATGGTGTTTTAGGAGAGCTGACAGAGGGGGAGAGCACTGGGAAGAAATCCCTCCTCGTCCCTCTGTTGTTCCCATAACGTCTCCTCCAGCTGCTCTTCAAAAAGTGACAGGTGGAATGCAGCCTCCGCACACATCCAGCTACAGGTATCTGTTTATGTGATTATGGTTGAAGAAACCCAACAAGACGCTAATAAAGGGAGACGTCAGAATAGACAAACCATTCTTTTTGTAAGGAGGCGTTTTCCTGCTTTGGCAGAGCAAAGTAAACACGTACAGATTCTAACTAGAGCTCGTTCGATTAAAGGGACAGTCTTAATGTTGCTTAATTTATCTGCATTTATTAAGTCCTACAATAATCTATTATTGTACTCTACATCAACACATGCCAGCATCAGTTATCAGACCAGCAACCTTTCAGAGACACCGATCATCCCTTCCCATAAGAGACTCATCACCGAGGACCTCAAACCAGTTTTTAATTCCCTGATTTCATTACCGTTACTTCCTACATGTCAGCTGACCCTTTCCAAGCCTTAGGTACTTTTTTCTTTCTAATAAGTAACTGAAGCAAAGACAAATCCTTTTTCAATTTCAGCAGAAATCATAATATCGGTTTCCTCACAGACAGGAAATAAGTGTTGATATGACGGTTGGACTGTGTAAAGCTCGGGGCACAGCCCAGACAGGAGGAAGGGCCCAAGAGCCTGAGGCAGAAATTAAAGGACATGCACTGTTAATCCTTGGATGAAGTCCAGAGTGGACGAGTGTATGAGGCCGACTCATCGGAGGAAGGTTTGTTTCAACGGTTATACAGAGCAAAATGTAATCCCTGTCTGAAACGTAGTTAGCATCTTCTATTCCAGGGGTTAGAAACGCAAAGGAGCTCCATCTGTGAGCTGGGGATTTACACAGTTTGGTTCTCACGTACGCAGTGATGATCAACAATGTTACTGATGCGGTTTCACTGGGACATTTCAGTTTGATTAGGATGGAAGTAGTTCCCCTTTTCTTAAATCTGACCTTTGAAGACAGAAACTTGCTAAAGTGCATTTTATAGCAATGTCACGAGAAAGGAAATGAGGAATTCTGAGGAAGTTCCCCGAGCCACTAAAACAAAACAAAAAAATCCCTTTTTAAATGCTGCTATGGTCTTATTTTGTTCTGATCTTTACACTCATTGACACATTGTAACACCTCTTCCACTTGTTAACGTAAATATCTAATTAGCCAATCACATGGTAGCAACCTAAAGCATTTAGGTATGGAGGCGTGGTCAAGACAACCTATCGTCGGTGTGAGATTGTGCAGTACTGCTGATCTACCGCGCAAACATCTCTCTGGTTTACAGCAAGGATGGGGGAACTCCAGACCTCGAGGGCCGGAGTCCTGCAGGTTTTAGATCTCACCCTGGGTCAACACACCTGAATCAAAGGATTAGTTCATTACCAGGCCTCTGGAGAAGTTCAAGACATGTTGAGGAGGTAATTTAGCCATTTAAATCAGCTGTGTTGGATCAAGGACACATCTAAAACCTGCAGGACACCAGTCCTCGAGGCCTGGAGTTCCCGACCCCTGGTTTACAGAGAAAGGTCCAAAAGGGTTACAGAAAGCATGACTAAGACCACGACACAGAATTTGGTGTAAACAATATGAAAGAACACCTTAATCCTGCAGGTCTGGTTTCACCTGAAACCTCTGCTGATAATGACCCACACAGGGTGATGAGGCACATGATCAATAGCGGGTCAACAATCCTCTCGAGGGAAACTCCCACTAAGGTTTAAATACCTGAGACTCTCCACCACTTGTTCTTAGAACTGAAGAAGCTTAAGTGAAAGAAAGAATCCTGCTAAAATTGTCCCCAACCACGACACATTAATGCTGCTGCAGCAAGATGCAGGCATTTCCCATCTGTAGCAGGTCGAGGTAGAGCTGGCTTAAACTCCTTTTTTTTAATATAGTTTATTATGGGTAATTAGTTCCCACAGGGGTCGGGTCCATCCAAAAGCAAACAATTCTATTAAACCACCAAACAATGCTCTTTGGGCCTGTAATACTCACTCAAATTAAACAATTTATAAGACGTTTAGAGTGAAAACAACTTCAATGCAACTTCTGAAAACACAGACGGGATGCTAACTTTTAAGGCGTCACAAATCGCTGCTGAATGAAGCTGAAGAGTAACGAGAACAGTAAAATTATGCTTCCTAATTTGCCAAAATTTGCAACACAATGCTCCCGAAAAAAGTTCAAGTCTGAATATCACAACAACAAGTGCTTCTAAATGTTACTCATCACTCTGAGATCCACTGACAGTCAATACGAGTATATTGTCAAGGTTGAATGTGCTGCCACATGATGTCATGCTATATGTGACAGTAACCAATCAGAATAATCAATCACACCCACTAAACCAATAAAGCCTCTCCTGTGAACACGACACGATAAGCCGGTGAGTTAACAATTACCACAAGCTTCACCAACCAAAGCTTGTGCCTTTTTCTGCTGTCCTCTCACTGCCATATTTGTAGAGCGGGAGGAGGATGAGGGGAGTGAGAAAAAAAGAGGAGGAGGAGAGGGGAGGAAGAGTGGCTCAGATTTCATTACATTCTCTACATGAGTAAAATGCCTGGGAGGCTCCTGCCTGCTTCCCTCTCTGCTCCCTGCTGAATGTGTGTTTGCACATGCACGCACTCCTCCGTCGTTTTCACCCTCTCTCTCACTTTCTCATGCAGAAAAAAAAAAAAAACTACCTGTCAGGATTTCGGGTTTCTAAAATGGATTTATCCCACAGGGTCGCTCGGGGCCGCTCCCACGAGCCACAGCTTCACAGAGAGACGAGGAGACGCAAAAAGGAGTAAAAAGAAAAGAAGAAGAAAGGCTCTCCAACATGTGTGTCATACATCTACATTTATACCCAGCCCCGTTTTCAGGTCATGTAACATTCATGGCAATGAACGCTAATGAATTGAATTCACTTGAATTGAGGGGAGGCGAGCGAATGATGCAGCTAAAGATAGCGAAACAGACAGGCAGAGGGAAACGCACACCGTAACACAACCTGGCTCACAGCAGCCGGTCCGTTTCATGCACGGGCAAAAATCGGACCGATCGATCGAGCTGAGGCGAGAAGGAGAAGAAGACAGCGCAGCAGTCATGATTTGTGACGTGTTCACCGCAGCGACATGTTCCAGACTCGTCAACCAAACCCCGACGCATACTGATGAGCCGCATCTAAGAGGAGCGGGCGCTCTGCTGCAAATACACCCAGCTGCACAACAAGAGGCAGCCGTCGCCATCGTCACAGCGAGATCAACAGGTGGTGTTTGTGGCTCTGAGAGTGTGCACTGACACAGTTTCCTGCTCAAGCGCTGATGCTACACTGCAGCGTGCTTGCTTTTTGCTATTCAGGAGGTGTTCACACCTGCACTGAAGGACAGACTGACTCACAACTTGGACACTGGAAGTCTTGGAAATAGCAGGATTTTAAAAAAGGGGAGCAAACCTTCGATCACGACAGTTTGTCTTGGCACAAAAAGATAAATTTAACATCTTATTGAGTGCTGATGATGCATGAAGCAAAACATTCTTTATTTTTCTTATACAGCCCCTCACTTCATTCTGTCTCGAGCTCATTTCGCCTCCTGTGCTCACTCAGCGTTCCTGGTGTGGCCGTATTGGAGATATCTCTATGATATCGTACAAAAACATATGATTGTTTAAAAAAAGACAAGCCAGGAGCTGCTGTAGCAGCATATAACTGGACAGGAAATAAGGAAAAGCATTTTTCATTCGTCCCTAACATAAAAGGATCACTTTCAATGACCAACATTAACAGCAGAGGCCAGGATGGGATTTGAGATTTAACAGTAATTTACCGTTTTAGTTCCTTCTTTTTATTCTGGAAACTTTTAGAAAATCCACTCTGCAGTTTTCACATGAACTACATCCTAAAAACCCCACAAACACAGCCTGACACGCAGAGTGAGATTTACTGATTGCAAAGGGATGTTTTAAAGATAAACTGAGTCTCCTGATTTATCAGGAAATATGATGAGAAACAACAGCCCTGTATGGAAATGCCAAACCTGATCGAACTGAAGATAATGTCACCATTATAAAGCAAAGATGCATTATTTTTTTATGTTCTGAGTTCTTGAGGAGTATGGATTTGGTCCAAATATGAATTTAAAAGTCCAGGAACAGATCCTTGGACTGTTTGCAAGAATAATTATTATTATTGTTTTTAATTTTTGGGCAGATGTTGTTGGACTCGACACGTCAAACCAAAAGTATTTGCATGAAGAGACAGCACGAGTTGTGTTCAGCCTGTCCTCTTACTGCCTCAGTGAAAACCTAAAGCGAAGGCCGTGCAGCTGTTTCACCGTTTGTCCTCATCAAAGTCAGTTCAAAGCCAGACCAAGGATAAGAAAAGCTCATTATCTGGGGTCTTAATGGTGATGATTGTTCATCCAAAACCCTCAGGACAATCTCTGTGATTGTGAATGTTGGGCAAATACTGTTACCTGAATAACGTCCAAACGGTTGGGTGAGATGGGTAAACAGTGGGACTCTTTTGCAAGAGGACACTGGTGTTTATCCTATTAGCTGGTGCGGCTGTGATGGGACACGTCCCCTGGAGCCCAGATTTACCTGGAAAACCAACTGACATGGCAGGCTGAATGCTGCTGTTCCAGCTCGGTGAAGAGCTGAAGGAAGCACAGTGTGCTCAGCTTTTACTCCTGTGTCACACTGTGCAGCACAAATACTGAGTCCTAGAAATGAATAGTTTTTTTTTTCCTCAAACAACCTCGACTGTGCTGACATTATTAATTTAACCACTAACAAATATTTAAACCACTGTCAGCTTTACCACGTAGCAGCGAGCTACATATCTCTCAGACAGGTTTAAACTATTATAAAAGTGGAACAAATACAAACTATATTATAGATGGATAAATCTATTTCTACACTGATAATTGGATACTATAAAACTATTAAACTCATCAGTCTGTGTACAGCAGCTCCGTGATTACCCTGAAACAATATTCTGGTTAATTAGATGGCTGAGATAAAAATGAGAAACTGTTCTGATAATCACTTGGCATTTGTTCATGTGTAAAAGGAGAGAAGTCCTGCATCACTCCCTGGAAACAAAGCCTTCAGTGCTTAGATCTTTGCTCTTACAGTTTAGCTGACCTAAGACAAAAAGCAGAGGAATACAGCCAACACTTCCTCAGGTTAGCGACCTGGTAATCAGCCTCAGTCACACAGCCATAAAGACCGGTCAGCGCCCGCCTTGCCGCCACAGATGTCGCTGCTACAGTCATCAGTTTGTCTGCAAATAGTCGTCAGCTCCCTGCTCAGTGGTAGCTTTTACTCTGAAGGCAGACTTTCTCAATATTTCACTAACACTTAGAGGTGTGTGTTTGCAGACATTTCAGCAACTTCCATGCAAACTGCATGCAACTGCAGCGATCTGCTACACAAAAGCAATCACAAGCAGTTAGCACCCTGTTTGTAACTGATTTCTACCAGTGACAGCTAACCAACGTTCAGCAACCAGTTGATGAGCGATTGCTGGATTTTGCCAAGTGGTTGCTGACGCGACTCTAGACCTGTGTGACTGAGACCTAAAATGAAAAGCAACAGCATCAATCTGCATATATTTTTTATCATATTACCCCATTTGATCACTTCGCTCTCGCTCTGCAGGCCTACTTGTTGTTCCTAGAGTATTTAAAAGTAGAATGGGAGGCAGAGCCTTCAGTTTTCAGGCCCCTCTTCTGTGGAACCAGCTTCCAGTTTGGATTCGGGAGACAGACACTATCTCTACTTTCAAGATTAGGCTTCAAACTTTCCTTTTTGCTAAAGCATATAGTTAGGGCTGGACCAGGTGACCCTGAATCCCCTCTTAGTTATGCTGCAATAGACGCAGGCTGCCGGGGATTCCCATGATGCATTGAGTTTTCCCTTTCCAGTCACCTTTCTCACTCACTATGCGTTAATAGACCTCTCTGCATTGAACCATACCCGTTATTAATCTCCGTCTCTCTTCCACAGCATGTCTTTTATCCTGTCTTCCTTCTCTCACCCCAACCAATCACAGCAGATGGCCCCGCCCCTCCCTGAGCCTGGTTCTGACGGAGGTTTCTTCCTGTTAAAAGGGAGTTTTTCCTTCCCACTGTTGCCAAAGTGCTTGCTCATAGGGGGTCATATGATTGTTGGGCTCTTCTCTGTATTATTGTACGATCTACTGTACAATATAAAGCGCCTTGAGGCGACTGTTGTTGTGATTTGGTGCTATATAAATAAAATTGAATTGAAATTGTGTGTTTAACCAGACACATGGTAGCTGTGCAGTCTATAAACAGCTGGAACGGGAAAACAGAGGTGCACAAAAGTCTCAAACATAAGGGCAGTCCAATATCTCTACTCATTATCTTAGTAAATACATAGATACTCATTTACTTAGTTTTGACTAAGTTTAAGCACACAAAAGGTTTCAGGATGGAAACGCTCCTTCACACAGGTACAGCTCAGCGTACAGGATCTGGGTTAAAGTTCGTTCTGTCTATAAGATCTTTTATCTGTCTTAAAAACTTTCATTTGTCGGTCTCATTTTTATGCAGCCCCTCGTTTCTCTTGTTTCTTCAGCTCATCATATCAGCGAGTACATTTTTCCAGTTACTCCACTCTTCCTTTAGTCTGCTGTAGCCTTCTGTCAGGGATGCTCAAACTGTCATCACTAAAAATAACAACAAGCTGTATTCTGGTGTAATCAGTGATTACTGTATGTGAGTGATGTTTTTAAAAGCCTCAGCAGCGTCGGTGCTTTCAGCTTCAGATGAACGAGGAGCCAGGTGTGTGTTTGTGTGTCCGTGTGTGTAAAACAGGATGTGGGGGAAAAGAGGCAGAGGGGAACTGAGAAGGCGAACCAGTCAGGACACAGACATCCTGATGAGACAGAAGCCACTGACACACACACACAGTGATGATATGTTAACATGAAGAAAGAGGCACTCACATACAGCGTGAGCCTGGAGGAAGGAAAACTGAGAAACACACACACACACACACTGACCTCAGTCCTCCTCGCAGTCACAAGATAAATACTAGTTGAACAGCTTTAACAATAGGCCTACACTTCCCATAATCCCACAGGGAGACAGACTGTAGCAACAGAGCGGCCTCTCATTTTACACAGAAGCATAAAATCTTTATTTTAACATCCTGCGGTTCAGACTGTAACAACAGGCCTCTGAGCATCAAATTAAAATCAACTACCAGCTATTTTAGATCGGCCTGAACATTTTCTCAAACACACTTTCAGAGAAATGGAACCTGCTTGTGAGTTGGCAGGTTGTTATTACGGGTGGATTTATCACAATGGTCCCTTTTCTTTCTCCCTTATCAGATTTCTGCCCCTCTGTTAACTCAGGAATGTCTCTGGCCTTCAAGTAAAACTTAAGACATCGCTTTGTTAGCGGTTTGTAATTTTATACTTGCAGTATGACTTTGCTTGTGTTTCCCAGAGTTTGTAAAGTAGAAATCGGCCTCCTGTGGAACCAGCTCCCAGCCTGGGATCATCACTGCAATTAATTTGATGTCTCTTTGTCTCTTTGTTATGCTGCTAACTAAGGACAGCTTGAGTTAGGCTGCTGTGGAATCTGCAATGACCCACCCAGCACCGTTCCTCTACTCCTTTCTATCATCCCATCGCATTTATACACCAGTACTGCACTCTTGATATTCTGTCTCTAAAATCATGTGTTTAACTACTTAAACTTACATTTTGTGAACAAATACGTTCAAAATGACAAGTACGGCCAGCCTACACACAGTGCTTCATGATAGATAACCTACTTATAATGAATGTTGAATGCTGTGTGCTGCCCATTGCTCTTCCAATAATCCCTTACAAATGGGCACCAATAACAACAGTAACGTGTGCAGACCTCTATAGCCCAACTTAAAGAAAAACCCAGCTTATTAACCTCCAGGAAGCTCATTTATTCAGACTCAACTCATTCTCGACTTCATTAAATGACATTTAAGCTACTGAGCACAAACGTGGGTCGACTGTTGGAGTGAAAAAAATGCAGCAAAACAAATTTTAAAATAAAGCAAACACTGCTTCTCATATCGTTCTTCACACTGAATGATGTCGTTGAGCCTTTTATGCGGCGCTGCCAGCTCAAAGAAGTTTGAGGCAACTGCAAAGTTTTCCGACAGAGTTGACAGGAAGCCGCGAGTCCATAAAGTCCCCATTAAAACAGCGTGCGGTCAAAGAGGCGTGTTACAGCTGGATACAAAAGCAAACACACACAGCGGCTTATTACAAAGTGTCATTAAAAAAAGAAACGTTTTTGCTTCAGCATGAATTATTTACCCTGTGACGACCTGAGTGCACAGCTCCAGCTTAAACTTCACCTACAGTGAAACCTCAGGTAAGCACTGGCTGCCTGAGCTGAGGTGTGCGATTTCACTATGTGCATAAATGATAAAGTAGTGCTTTCCTAGTACTAGTACTGACAGTATGAGAAACATTCCTACATCACTTGGTTTCATGCGCTTTTAAGATCCTCGTCTATCACGCACAAATACTCCAGCGATGGATGCATTGGTGGCAATTTGGCTTTCTGTACCTTATTCAAGGGCACTTTGAAAATGCACCAGTCTAGTAAGTGGATAATCTGCTGTAGCTCGTGAGCATCAGCAGCCTGTTTGCAAAGAATATCTCCTGTGAGCCAACACGATGTCTGCACTCCTCACCAACGGGTCATCTGGATTCAACAACAGAATGAAATGTAACTGACAGAAGCCTTTATATTCAAATCCCTGCTTCATGGTGGAACGTGAGGTTTGGTTCAGATTAGGCAAAATGATGTGGTTAGTAATGATAAATATGTGATTAACGTTGAAGCCTGTGTACAGTTTTTTGTGTGAACCCATCAAAAGCTGCGATGGGTTGATGATTCCAATCATTTAATAAAGGCTCAAGTTTTAGGAAACGGAACTACAACGTCTGCTTGAAAGACCAATTTAAGACGTACTAATGATGCAGATGCACAAAGACACTGGGTAGAGCACCTGAACATGTAAACTGGTCATGCATGCTACCCCAGCACACACAAACACACTCCATTTAGCAGGCTAACCCAGCTGAGACAGGGGGATCCCAGTCAAGCTCATCCTGAGAAACAGTCCATCACTGTGCAAATAAAAACAGAAAGAAAGAAAACGAACAACTTCCCCTCGCTATCTCACCACTTCATCAGCAGCATAACTGATCCGCAGCCTCACAGCGAGCAGTAAAACCGTGCACTGGGATATGTATTACGAGGAAGAACGTGTGTGAGCTGGTGCAGAAAATGGAAGGCATGGGAAAACTTGCATCATTTGAGCGTTTGCATGCCTTTAGCGAGACATCGTACACACAACTTGCACTACATGTGCACACGTTTTACCACAGACTGCACTCTTAATGTTGTCCATTGTCCTTCTCTTCTACTTGATTTAAATAAGACATATTACCAGGCTACTCATCGTGGTACACATGCTACCACAGAGCAGATAAGTTGGCAAATACCTCGGGTGACCGCCCGTGACCCAGCCTCATTGAAAATTTCACATTTACTAGAAAAGATATTAAAGTGTGCACGCTCCCTCAGGTGAAAATTGTATTTTGCAGCACTGCATGAGTTTTCTTAAGAAATTTGTTTGGGTTTTATTGAAGAAATAACTCTGCACAGGAAGTTTCCTGTTATACTGATTTATAGAGTGATTTCCGAGCTTCTACGTGAGGGAAATGTCACAACAAGGAAATAATATCTTGGATTAAATCAGAACAGATTTGATAGCAATCTGGTATGCACTCTCCCCCCCCCCCAAGATATATTAACCATTTATTGTGCAGCAATGAGTATTATGCGTCATAAAAAACCAGTTTGGGTTCATAATAAAGGCGGTAGCAGCCTCTGCCTCGCAAAGCCAGACATCGAGAGGTCCTAAAGGGACCCGGCAAAGGTGAATCAGTGTTCAGCTCCATCACCAGCTCCAGCTGGTGTTTGTTTCAGGGCTCAAAGGGAGAGAAGCAATCTAAGGTAAAGAAAACACTGTGCCACTATAATCCCTGTATTGTGTTACATCTATCCATTACACTCCAACAAATCCCTTTGGCCCTAAAACACGGGAACAGATGTGGCTGTTCGAAGATGATACCTCAGAGTTTAAGAGTTATGAGCATAAAAGAGGAAGAAGAAGCAGGTTTACTCGCTTTAATGCTGCTGCTCTACATGTGAAATCCAAAATTATGCCTGTAGCCTGAATGCACAAGTAAATTTAATAGAAGATTAAAAAAAAAAAAAATGGTGAGTATAACAAACATCTGGAATTTCACTTGAAATTAAATCTGAACTACATTTTTTACTTTTTCAGTGAACCTCATCTATAGCACATACGTTTATCTGAAATACACCCCAGTATTTACAGATATATCTGCCGGCATGCAAAGATATTTTTAATCTTTACATTGACTGTATGAAGCCAGAGGGCCAGGCAGCATTTACAAACTGAGATCTAGACTTGTGTGCTCGAGCACAAATGCCCTGCAAGACACGAGCGTGAACAACGTCGATGCGTTTGGGAATCCAAGCGGTTTTAACTGGTCAGTGATGCCACCTTTGATTCAGAAACACTGAAAACTAAACTTTTTCAAAAGGATTTAATGAGACTTGGACTGAGATTCTCCAGTGATTGAAAACTCTGCAGGAATAAAAAGAACACGCGCTCTCAGGCTCCATCCAGAGTCCTCATCTGCCCTTCCAGCTTAACAACCGAGCTACCTTTCGCTCGTCCTCATCATCTCTAATTACACTCTCTGGTTTAAACGTTACACGATTAGGAGCTCGTTCGTTGAGGACGCCACCTTGGCAGCGCCGCTCTATCAAAAGTCAGGACGAGTCTTGTAAAACGTCTCATGATTCTGTAATAGGAAGAAGCTCTGAGTGCAAAGTCAGAGGAACAACTCGAACACTGTGAAGCACATGAAATATACTTGAAGAAAACCCGTTAGACAAATGAAATGAACTCCGGTGAGTCACTAAGTGTCATGTCAAAATTCTGAGAACATTTATGGATGTTTTCCAGTTTTTCCTGTTATGATTGTCTGGATAAACAACAAAGGTAAATTAAGTCTCGTCAGTAAAAAGAGCAAAACCCTGGACCTTGCATGAATAAACGTTAAATCACAGCAGCCCTGTCTGGTAGTATGCAGGCCTTTATCCCAGACAGTGGCTGAAGGAGATCATGCTGCTAACTAGCAGAGTCCAGGCTGACAGAACGTAGAATAGTCGAATAATCATCAGAAAATATTGAAGTATTTCTGCTTTAAAATCCCAATCATCACTCATTTTACAATACTGGTTTGAATAACACATAAACATCAAACTCCACTGCTTCAGTGTTTTTTCACCCAGAACTGGTGGCTCAACTTTCCTGCTAGTGTAAACGTCAGTGCTGCGAACTGAAGTTGATTAACTGTAAAATTAATTCTGCATCCTTGACCTTTTCCCTCCTTCAGCTGCAGCAGCATGACGCAGCAAAAGCAAAAGACAGACCTGATGCATTATGATGACTGTGACGGCAGGCGGGTCAGGGACGCAGGGTTGGCCGAATCTGTCTATCCGAAGCCATTCGCCTTCGCAAAGGAATGAAGTGGAACAGAAAATCAATTTACGGAAGAAGGTCAGCTGCTGGCAGCCGCGCTGAGAAAACCACCTGAAGGTTGAACCCCACCGCAGGAATGATAGCTTTGTTAGCATGCCAGTTTGGTATCTGATATGCTTCAGTTTCGGCCTTAACCATGTTCGATTTGATTCAATTTAGTTTATACAGACCCAGTTCACAGCAAGAGTTGCCTCAGGGTGCTTTATATTGTAAGCCAAAGACCTTAAAATCATCAGAGAGAGAACCATTAGGCCAGGTTCAGAACGTGGCAGCCAGCTGCTTCCTTCAACTTTCTGATATTTATAATCTTACTTTGACTTCACTGTCTCCAAAATCTCACAAAACTATGGCCAAGAAACAGTGAATAGTTTCTGACACTAAACCTGAAAATAAACATTTTTGCACTATTTTGTCCAAAATCGTCATTTGAAATCCTTTATGAACAAGCTGCACGTATTTATATATCTATCTGCATCATTAGTAAACCACAATAATTCAAAGAATGGCCACAGCTTGACTTGAAGTAAAAAAAAAAAAACATAGAAAATAAACAAGACAGATAAATCTGTTTGTTTTTGAATATTAATCCAGATGTTTGGAAATTTTAGGAAAAATAAAAAAGTAAAAAAATTAATAGTTTTGACCTTCACCAGATTTTGGTTTGGATAACTATTATTCACAGCTTTGTCCATTTAAACTGATGGGAAGACAAAGAAGGTTTTTTTTTTATATATAAAATAATTGAATTTGCTGATAAGATCATGAATGTGGAGTAAAACAGAGATTCGAGTGGAATAATTTAAGTTATTACACAAAGTTTTAACATGTAAATATAATGGAATAAACTAACAATTAATCAAATTACACATGGAACAAAAAAACTTAACTAATCTTCAAGGCAAGAACGGATATTCAGAGCTAGCATGTATGACACAGTATAACTGCATGTTAGCATGTAGCCTAGCATGCCCTTTTCTTTCTTCCTTTCTTTCTTTGTAAAAAACTTTTTACAAAGTGCTTTTTAAAATAATCTTTAATTAAGTTTTGATCTTAAATCTGGCCAGAGGCTTATCTAGAGCCCAGGAATGTCTCGTGACCTTACTGTGATGCTGATGCTTCAAATCAAACTGTTAGCCTAGCTTATCTGTTTTAAAGCTAAAGGGCAACAGCTGCTTATTCTGGGCCAGATAAGACACCACGCAGGCTGTGTGGGAGGAGGAGGAGAAGGCCAGAGGTGAAGGTGCTATTGCGAGAGGAAGATGCCTCCTTCAACAGGGAGCTGCACCTCCTCTTAAAGCTGCTGGCACTCCGTCACACCAGACAAGATTAGCATTGCAGCACAGAAGCCAACAGAGATAACGCAGAGTGGTTGAAGCTATAGCCAAACATTGGTGACGTTTCAGCGCTATATATACACAAAACCAGAGGTGTTAACAGTGCTGCTAGAACAGGCCCCAATAACCTGGAGTTTTTAGACCCTGTCAGTAACTATCGGGTCTCCCTGCATTCGTCGTCATGTGCTCGTCATAATAAACAACAACATGGACTGTTTCACTGAAAGATTGATGGGTAAACCCACAGATATGGGAGCCGGCTGCAGTCCCTCAGCGTGGTTTCCCTCGGCAGGTGGTCCTCTGAAAGGAACCTGATGACAGACTGACGGAGGAACTTCTGCTATGCTGCTAATGGATGCTGCTGAAAAACACGGGACAAAAAACCGTCTTCTGTCGTCCACTTCCAGGAACAGCTGTGCCTGTTTTCCTTATTTTAGGAATGAGAAAACGGACTCTCAGTCAAAAACCTTTCCTGTGATTGTTTCAGTGTTGATGCAAGGATAAGGCGTATCAACCAAATCCAAAAGGAGTAAAACCCACCCTGACAGAGGAAAGAGATCAAGCATGTAAACTTGATTTTACACTACAGAAGAGGTGAGGTACACTCTGGACAGGCTGCCAATCTGTCACAGGGCTAACACAGAGAAACACTCACACCTAATTTAGAATGACCAGTTAACCTAACCCCGGTGTTCGGACCGTGGGAGGAAGCCAGAGTACCTGGAAACATGAGCCCAGAGGCTGGTCAGCAACCCCGTGTCAACCACCGGGAAAAATAAACATTCCCTAATCAGCTGGCAACTGGTTGATGGAGGATGCTGGCAGTCTCTAGAGGAAAAGGGTTGCAACGAGCTATATGATGTCTCAATGACAACCTTGATGTGATCACCAGCAGATTGCTGTAGTTGCCCATAATTTGCACTTGTCAGCAGTAATGAAATTCATAAAAAAGGTGACACAAACCTTCAAAAGGGAAAGTTCTGCCTAAAGAAACGTGTTGAATTTTGATGATTAGTTAGTGAGTGTTTGCAGACTAGTCACCATCCTCAATGCAACCAACCAGCAATCACAAGCAGGTTTCTGGTGCACCACCCCCTCTGCAACCAGTTTCACCCAGACACACTCCAGCAACCTCCAGCAAGACTTGTCAGCCAATCGGGGAATACAGTACATATTTTTCCCTAGCAACCAGAGGTGGCCAGCAGGCTTCAGATGGTACAGTGCTTTTGATTCCTGGGGAAAGGACCCCAAACCCTAAAGCAGTTCTAATTCAGAACGTGAATCTTTTGCAGTGCTTGATTAAAATGGCCTTCTAGTTTTTGGAAATATTACTGTATTGCACCATATTCAATAAGCTTTGAAGAAACCGAGAAACTGTCTGCTCAACTAGTCAAAGAAAACTAAATCTTAACGAAATGTCAGATTAGTCAGAGCCAATAGGTCGACTAGAATCTTCAGGAAACAAGCAGAGACATCATACTTCATCATCTCTTCTACATCCTGTTTCCCTTTGCACCCAGTTGTAATTACACATAAGAGAAGTGGACAGAAAAAGGTTTATTTGCAAAGTTTCGTGAGAGTCACATCATGGCTTAAATGTGCGAACGGGACCACAGACTGCCTCAACCAGTTGCTTCTGTGTGCAGCGGGAGTCCGTGTGCACGCTAGCCGAGCACTACCAAAGAAAAACCACAGCTCTTCAGTGCCACTAGTGATAAAACACACACCAGGCTACATTCAAAACAACTGTGCACTGCAATCGCTAGACATCAGCAGGTTACTTTAAGGTTAAACATCCTTCACGGGAAAACGAAATCACTGAAGCATCACGCTGCTGCAGCATACACCAAAGACCAACTTGTAACAAGTTTTTTTCTGGCCTCTTTTAAAACTCGTACCTTTCTGAGCGTGCTGTATATCTGTCAGTCTGCAGGATGTGCACCAGTCCAGCTCCTCCCAGTCTTTTCCTCCCCCACCAACGTCCCCATCAGACTGTCCAACCAGACGACCGGCGAGCCTTTTCATCTCCATGAATCTTTCATGCTGCCTAAAACACCACTAACACTCGCTGGAACAAATCCCGTCGACAGACTCCTTCCCCTCCTCCTGCTGGGGAAACAGGTTCATCTCCTCATCGGGGACCTCTCACCACTTTCTCCGTCTACCTCGCTCCCTCCCTCTCCCTCTCCCTGACAGCCTGACCTACTGTGTGCTTCCTCCTCTGTCTTCTGTCTCTACCTCGCTGCTGCCGTCTCTTTCATCCTTTATTTGATCTCCTGAGTATTATTCCCTTTTTTCTACTTCTCCATCTGACCTCAATATGAGCCAGATAGTCTCCACGCCCATCCACACCACACACAATGGACCAAACGCTGGGACGCACATACTCTTGTTTTTCTCTTTGACACAAACCAGAATAAAAACCAATCAAAACACCCCGTTTTAAATCACTGAGACAACGTTCAGCTTGTCAGATGGCTTATATGTAATTAAGCATGCTGTTGTATCATATCAACTAAATGTTTTGTAGTTGGTTATTAAGGACGTGGATGAGCAGGTGTTACGTCACCTTATTTGTGCATGTAAACCAATGTGACACCAAACATGACCTCAAAAGTCTGGACTGCAACTGAGGAAGTTGACACTTGTGAAATCAGGTGTCAGCTGAAATAAGTCAGCCTGGACCACACACTCACACCCACACCCACACGACCTTTAAGTGCTCTTATCAGTGGCTGTCAGTTCCTGAATGTGTCATGAAAGGACCGAGTGTGAGTGAGTCTGGAAGTTGTTTTTTTTTCTCCTCTCTGGCCTCTAATGGTTTAAATAACAGGCATCATAACTGTAACCAGATCCTCCACTTGCATGCTGAACTGTAACACATACAGATGAAGTCACATGTTGCTTCTTTAATCCCAGATTTTACTTTTATCTTCACATGCTTCACATGCAAGGGGATTTCCTCCACATTTCCTCTTTTCTCTCACATAAAATACAATTTCACATACGTCAGTGTGTGTAGAAGTGATCCCCGTGAGGCAAAAGCTCAGTTTCAGATACGTTTTTCTGCTCTCGCTCTGTATGACGTCAACAAGGTGATCTAAGTAACACAGCTCAAGCTGGGAGCACAAAATCCCCACCCACGGATGTTCTGCCTCATTAAATTGTAACCTGGATGTAATAAGGTGTTTCTGAGGTTGGGGGCGTTACAACTAGTTTGGTCTGGGTGGAGCTGCTGCTACTACTGAAACGCTGCAGCTGGTGAGATTATGGCCACTCCTGACACGTTCGCACTCAAAGCACTAAACTGTAAACATGAAACAACTGGCTGAACACGCAAACACAGACAAGTCCGATTATTCTATTACGCTCGTACGCGTTACTGATGGTTAAGACACAATAAAACTCGGCTTTTTGGTCATGTTTTCTTACTGCATCCATCCCCACTGCTGATTTCTTTCACATGTTGTCAATAACTTTGGAACTCGAGGTTTACATTCAGTAAATGTAAACATTAATTAAGGAATCAGTCACCATTAGATTTGGAAAGGTCCACAGTTGGAATTTTTTTTTTTTGGGGGGGGGGGCAAAAGTAATGAATCAATCCCAGAAGGCTACTGATGAAGCTTTCATCCTTATTAATACTGAATACAAACAATCAACCGTGTCAACTGCACGACTCCAGCCCTAGAAAATGATCCATGTTTGCTGTAATTTCTCTCAATCTAATCTTCAAATTTCTTATTTTACTTTCAAGTTAATGTTCTCTCTATCAAACACTCATATAGCTTAGAAAAGCCATAGTTAGCACAAAGAAGCAACTTTTAACTCCTTCTGATCCTTAAAATGACATATGCTACGATATTAATGTTATGATTTATTGGATTTACCTTCGGAGTAAGGCAGGATCCAGCGTGCTGCTAAAGGTGTTCCAGTCAGCGCGTCGTCTCTCTGACTGACCTCCAGACTGTCTGAAGGGCTGCAGTCTCTGCTGGGTGTCTGACTTGAAGTCCTCAGACACAGACTGTGTCACACGAAAAACGCTCCCTGGAAACACGCTCGCTGTCTCCATAAGTCAGGTGAATAAATTAGAGCTGCTGTATTATTTAACCGTGGCACAGTTGAACGGCCGGTCTCCCTGCTGATCCAAATCTGTCACTTCACCTCACACGCCGCTCAGGGTGACAGGGCCCTTCTGGCCAGACACACACACATGCAAACACACAAACACACACCCGGGTTGGCATGTGCAAACATACACTTGGTGCAAGTAATGTCTCCAAGCAGAAATGTGCATCTCACTGCACAAAAATACACAAAAATGCAGTCTATGCAATCTTTATTGGCACACACACACACACACACACACACACTCACTCTACTGTATACAGTACTGTAAAATGCCCATATATTATGCATGCAGAGAGACATGTACAGTCTCTGCGCTTTCTAGGACACCATTTGTTAAAGATCCATTACCACTTTATCTGACCTGAGCTCACCGTTTCTCCTTTAACATTTGTTATTTTTCACTTATTTATTTTCTTATTTATTAAGAAAATTACAAAATAGCAAAATTAACAGCAGACTTGCAGCATAAATTGAATGTACACCTTATTATCTCTACATAGAGAATAACTAATAAAAATCCTATGAGCTGAAAGCATAACAGCCAGCAGACCACTGAAATCAAGGCCAACACTTCCTGTTCTCTGCGAGAGTAACTGTTTACAGTTTGACTATGAATTCTGATGATTTTTCAAAATAAAAGGCTAAAGCAAGATAAACCTGAAGTCCTTAAAACTGCATCATAAGCACTGCAAACAGCCTTTGTGTTGGTGGCTGACTTTAATCTTCATTAACACAATGAAAAACAAAAAGTGAGATAAGAGGCAGCTGGAAAACTCTGCATTTGATAAATGATGACAGAAAGACACTACGGAAGTAAACAAGAGGTTTTCACAGGTGTGGAAGACGATGAGCAAAGAAGAAAGAAGCAATCCTGTCCATGCATCTGTCGCTTTTCCAATTATCCAATGGAGTCTGCCATAGGGAAAGAGGCGGGGTCACCCTGTACAGGTCGCCAGTCTGTAACAGGGCCAACACAGAAACACAAAACACCACTAACACTCACATTCACATCTTAGAATCACTAACTAACCTAACCCCACTAACTGCATGTCTTTAAACTGTGGAAACTCCGCCCAGATGGTGGATCCAAACCCGGGACCTAACCACTGAACTATGGTGCTGCTGAAACAAGTTATAAGAGGCAGATGCCAAAAGACACCTTATGTGTTTGTTTGCGTCACAGTCAGCCTCTGATGAAACGGCAGCATTTGATGGTCTGGGAGTAAGAATGCGTTTGACTTTCACGTGCTTGGAGATGATCGTGCCCGGATCCATTTATAGCCATTATAACAATGAGGAAGAGACTGAGACGGAGTGGCTCAAGTCCAACTTGGATCTTGTCTGGTTTTCTCAGAAGCCAGTAGACCCATGAAGACCTTTAATGTAAACTGCTGCAGAAAAGAGAACCTCCCTTCAGGTCACTCAAGGATAAAGCTCACCAGTGAATCTCGGCTGCTCTCAAAAGAAGTTTCTTTGGCGTTTCCTGTGTTTAGGTTGGCCGGCGGACCACTTTTTCCTTTCGCTTGCTCTGTTCTTCCCTTTCATTTCCTTTGGCATTCCCTCCTCTCCTATTTATGTCTCTTTTAAATCTACATCTGAGTTCCCTCCCTTTCATTCTTACCTTTCTCACTTTTTCATAATCCTTCTCCCTCCCGTTGCACTCCTTATATTCCTCTCTCCAGCTCTTTCCCCCCCTCTTATCCAACCCGCCACCCCATCCCCATTTATATCCTCTCTCTCGGTGTGTATCGTGGCCATTTATGGGCAGTGTGCTCAGAGCTAAATCTCCCTCAGGCAGCCTCAAACACAAAGTCAACATTTCCTCAGGATTGAGGAAGGTGGAATAGAGTCCTGCTGGCTTTGTCGCTATAAAGAGCCTCAAATCTTATCCGTCCAGCAGCCATGTTCCATCAAAATGTCTTTGGATTACGACAAAGAGAAATGACATCAGGCACAACACTGAAGGAGCACACTGGTTTCCACTCTGTGTTCTTGGTTTAAGAGTCAAGTAAAACTAAAAGATCAAAAGCTACAGCGACAGGTGCGAGAGTTTATGAATCACTCGGACCACAATGACCTGAAGAACATCAGAGTGGGATTTAAACTCTCATTCCAAAAGGAATCTGTGGTTTGAGTCATGCAAGCATGCAGGCATTGGCCATGCACCTATGATACCCCGGGCCGCTCTCATTCCTGGGGCGTCAAATAAAGTCGCCGCTGGCATGCGTCAGCTACGTCCACGGTGCCCTTTGGCAGTGGGGCACATTTTAAAACCAGACCACAGAGTGAGAAAAAAAAACTAAACCAAGTGCAAAACATAAAAGCAGAAACGAACCATGTTTTGCTTGTGGATAAACCAGCCAGTGTTGCGCTATGTGACAGCCTCTTTGGAGACCCATATGATTAATAGAAGAAACATGAATATTAATGATCGTTTTTCACGTGTGGTTCAAGATATCCCGCCGACACACATCTACACATAAACCACCACGGTCTCCCAAGGAGGGCGTAACAAATCATTTCCTTTGTATGAGGCGACAGTTAGGAGGCATATGTTGTTGGGAGCATGCAATAAATAATGCAGAGGTTTTGCTACAAGCATATGTTTCCAATGTGCATGTAAAATGAGTGCCTTGGGGATATTTCTGGTATGTATCCCAACATGTATGCTACCTGTGCGCAGATTAGCCTTCAGAGAACTGTAACTGTGTGAGTAGCAGAGCAAGTCAATGCGATGAATCCCCCCAAATGTCATTTTTAGCCATGCAGTTTGCCTGTCCTCAGCACTAACCCCAAGTATCAGCATGATGTGCCTGTTAGTTTCCACACAAAAATAACCTGATTAAACCCAGTTGCTTTAATTTTAAGTTAGCACGATTTAAAGGAAAACATTTTCAGAACTGAATGTGTATACAGCAACAGTAAGGTAATCAGTGTCTGGAGACCACATCATGGTGTAGTGATCTTGTAATCCCACTACTTGAGGCAGGTGTAACTGATTACTTTGCCAAATAAGATGACACAGTTTCTGTCATGAAACGTAACCATCGTGGCTCAAGAGTTGGCAGTTCGTCTTGTAATCGGAAGGTTGCCGGTTCGAGCCCCAGCTTGGACAGTCGCAGTCGTTGTGTCCTTGGGCAAAACACTTCACCCGTTGCCTGCTGGTGGTGGTCAGAGGGCCCGGTGGCGCCAGTGTCCGGCAACCTCGCCTCTGTCAGTGCGCCCCAGGGTGGCTGTGGCTACAATGTAGCTGCCATCACCAGTGTGTGAATGGGTGGATGACTGAATGTAGTGTAAAGTGCTATACAAATACAGGCCATTTACCATTTAACCAGTGCAGAATAAGCATCAGTGGCACAGTTTTTACTTCTCTGACAATTCTTTGTATAACTGGCAGAGCACATACTCAAGCACGTCATTCATGGTGACTGAATGACAGTGAATCACACACTTTAGACATTTGAGCGTTTTCTTTATTTTCCTTTATTTTTATAAAGTTTTCTACGGCAATTTCAAAACAGATTTATATTTTTTGTTGTTTAACAGACTATTTTTTCTTGCTTCCAGAAAGCAAGTTATTTTTGTGTTATAAACTATTACAACAATAACTGAGCACGACATAATACAACCCTAATTTTATAACCACCTGAAATTTCAGTTGTCACCACCAACAAAACTCTGCCTACGTCTTTATCTCTCCAACACAGCTGAAGTGGATTTAGCTGGAAATTGAAAATTCAACCCTAATTTTGGATTTACGACCCGTTCTTCATGTGCAGACAGAGTCTGACTATTCCATATGGAACTATAGATGCTCATATTTCCATTTTTGAAGAATTTAATGGATTTTTTTCAGAAACCTGCCACTAAATTTTATCTCTCCGCCACTGTTTGGTGCCAGACAGGCATCTGCTTTTGATTCAAAAACTGGTGCCTCCTTCTTCTGGTGCACAGGAGGCTGATAGGCTCCATGGGTTCTTCTCTTTTATATTAAACATACTCATTTCCTCTTCTTTGAATATAAAAATTATTGACCTTTGCAGTCTTGCTTTCTTCCCGTCCGACTCTTTGCCCTGTTTTTATGCTTCTCTTACATTTGGCGTTCCTCCTGAGAGGGAATTCAAACTTATTTCATGATTACTTGCAGCAGACTTCTACTTCGTCCTCCTTCCTCTGTCCTCCTCCACCGCTACACTAATTCCATCAATGCATCTCAAAGGGAAGCTGAACACACAAGGACCAGTTGTAATTAAGTCTAATGTCTCGGGGCTACGCTCACCTGCTGCCTCCCTAAGCACTGCTGACACCCACCGAGGCTGACCAATACTTCATTATGGCTTAAGTGAAAAAGAATCAATAGCAGCTAGCAGAGCAGTTAAGTCTGTATGGCCTCCGCTCGACTTCCCTGTCAGGCATCAATCACAGACAGAGAAAGAAAGGCAGACGACCCAGAGGAAAAAAGCTGAACAGCAGAGAGCTTCAGCGAGAAGACTCAGCCTGTGCTGCAGACTGCTAATAGGAGCAATGTGCAGCTGGCAAGTTTTGTGATGACAATAACAAAAGCAGAGCTTCTTTGCAACATGAAAGGGAAAAAAAGTGATATTGAGCACTTAACTTGTCTGGAGTAGTGATAACATCATAAATCTCTATCAAAATGTCAGTGAGGCAGAGGTAGGAGAGAGCAAAATAATATCAAAACAACAAGACCACTGCCAGCGCCGGCAAAAGGACTTCAATCATGTACATAGAACCTAAACTCTGTATGCAAAAGTGTAGAAGGTCAACAAATCCACCCAGCTGACGTAGATATTTGTCTTCCATTTTCAGGGAAAAGTTCATCTCTTGCATTTGAAGCTGCTGAAAGACTGACATCACTGAGTCAACAAACAATAGGTGACTCTTCAAGGTGTAGAAATGCAAACAGAAGCCAAGCACCTGCTTCCCTATTGTACTGAGAGCACCCAGCTCTGTTTATAGCTTCAATAATCCCGGCTCCGCAGATCTGTGAACTTTGAATTTCCTCACGAGCAAACTGGGTCACTGAAGCGGTCTGTTGTAATGTTGTATGTAAAACCAGATGTAGCAGGAGGATTTGAGTCCGTGGGAGCAGGTGAGGAGTTATTTTAACACGTGCAAAATAAGTCAGACGATCTTGACAAAGAGCCGTCTTCACGCAGTACAAAGGTGGTGAAAATGCCATGTGATAGAGACCTAAATGTGCTCTTTGTCTATGGCAAAAAGAATCAGCCATAGTAATATAAAGTCATCCGACAATATTAGGATTCAGATTTTTCCTATAACTAATTCGCCTATACCCAAATAAACAACATCAGCGTGAGCAAGAACACTTCTAGCCAGAAAACAAGGTCCTTCACTAGACCTCCATTAACTATACAGAAACCTGACCCCTCCCTGCCCATTGTGAGCAAGATAATAACTCTGTTCACTGATGATGCCGTCCTTTTACACGGTGCTTTTCTCTATTAAAACACTGTGGTCATGAATGGGCTGCAGGACAAAGCAGAGCACAGTGAGCTATTTTGTTTCCCCAATGAGAGTTTATCACATCCTTCCTGTTCTCAGTAAATGAAGGAGGGAGTCGGGGTACAGTTCCCGTGTAAAAGGACCGGTCAGTCTACCCTCCACAGAGGGGAAAGTAGCTCATCGCCAGAGGGTCAGGTAAAGAAAAAGAAAAAAATCAATGTAGCATATTATTGTGGGATTTGTGAAGTCTCTAGATGCAAGAACTGCTTGAAAACTGTAAGTTGATGAAGCAAGAACTGGACTTTGCAACCAGTCCACCAAGTTAGGAGATTGAGATTAGGCAAACTGGTTCCTAAAGAAACTGGAAGCTCTAATGTGGTCTGCAAAGAAAAGATGTGAACAAAAGCTGATTGAGCAGGCTGTCCATGAGCAGACAAGCTCATGAGACTAAATATAAGCCTGGAAAATATATTTTTATAGTCCAAATCCACCAATTTGTCAAATTTAACAACTTTACTGTACAGCAAAAGAGAAATGACCATTCATTGCTAGGACCCTCATGGTTATGTCCTTGCTTTGGTTGCCAGCAGATTCCAGTGGTTCACCTGCTGCTTGCAGGTAGACTTATGTGACAACACTGTCCAGCTACTCACACAAACCAAAAACGGATACCGTGAGTTTGCTGTCATAGAAAACGTTGCTGCAGCCAACACATTTCAAACTGTGCAGTTTTTCCACATATCCACACCATCAACCTAACGTTCCTGCCAGGACAACAAATATTCCAAAACACCAAATACAACAGCCAAAAAGTTATGCTTCCGTTCAAATGGTTTTGAAAAAACAAATAAATGTTTGGAAGAAAAAAAAGAAAGATGAAAGAAGGAATTGCATTCATTTAAATAGTTTCTTAATAAAAATTAATCATCTTGTTAGACTTCCATGAAATCTTTAAATGTAGGAATCAAATAAATAATGGATGAGTGACTTATACATGTGCAGTACAAGTATATTAGCATATGACAAAAACACCAGTCTTATTCTATGCTACACCCCAGAGAAAGTAAGTCAGTGAGTTCACATTTAACTGCACTCATCTTCAATACTTCATTAATATTTCCAACAGAATCTGGGAAAATCCTTCCAAAAAAACACTCAAGGTTCCCCAGGTATGAATGAATCACACGGCTCAGAGTACAGCTGAAAGAAAAAACTTTTCAGTGGACAGGTGCTGAAGAAATCACCCAGTTCCAAAAGTCCTTGAAATATCCGCAAAGCACGAAAGACTCCTCATTTTCAAGCCAGCGAGCCTCCGATCTTATTCAGCTGTGATGCTAAGTAACACAATCTAACCTCTTCACTTTCAGAAGTAATTACCTGAGCAGACTCTGAGGCCTCTGAGGTTTTTATGTGAACGAGGCCCCGCCACACTTAAACCAAGATAATCCAGATTAATGCCTGGTCGGGGCTTTTCCTTCATGTTGGCCTGATGGAAATCCTTTTATTACAACAGCTTTGTCCAGCCATTAAATTGCAATAAATAATTTGTCTCAAAACGTTTTAAAAATTACATATTTTAGCCTCCAGGTGACTTTTAGATTACTTTATGCAGTTTATTTTTAGGCCAGTGCTTTATTGGTTATTTTCCATCTGTCTTGAATTAAATTTCTAACTTCAAAGTTTAAAAAAAAAGTGCAATTCTTCATTTTTAGTTGGTAAAATGGCTACTATTTTGAAACAACCCTTCCACTGTTGTAATCTTTATTGTAACCATTAAAATTAGCCCGAGTGGGATTAAGCAACACACACATAAATACAATGTTTGAGTTTTAAACCAAAGCTAATTAGTTACTGCTTTCTCTGCAACCTGCTTTGCAACCCATCTCCACCCAAGCTCCTCCTTGTGTTGTGTCTGACTTGTCATAATGCTGTCATTGGATTAGCCACGTATGGATGGACTGGGAAGTCCCAGTTCAGAGCCATGCCACCAAATATGATTAAGCTTACCAGTTTCAATACTTTGTTGCAGAGCAGACTTTCAATATTAAAGACAATTATAGGGGCAGACTTTTTATGCTGGACATTTGACACAAAGCTACATGCATGCAGGGTGGTAGCAGCAGCAGTTAAAACAGCTCTGTGCTGTTACACAACAAGCACGAGAGACTCTCAAGAGAGGCTATACACCAGCTGAGCACAGTCCAAAAATGGCTATTCTGCGACAGAAAAAAAGAAACATTCCTTAAATACTAAAGTGCACTATCTACTTCAGTCCAAAGATAGCCCTGCAGCGCTGCCTCCGAATCCACTCGGGTTTCGCTGAGCAGGAAAGAAACGGAGAGCCGTTCCACAATGCGAGGATTATGTGATTATTTAGAAATACATCTAAATCAAATAAACGTACATAGACTCGTGTCGGTGACACTGTTGACACGGTGATTTGTCCCTGTGGAGGTTTATGGCCATTAACCATCCCTTCAAGCAGTAACACATCAATCACAGCAGTGACTGAGGCAGCATTAATTTAAAAATGAGAATTTGAAATAAATTATCAGAGCTCTGGTTAACAGTATAACCCAAGTAGGGCCCTCTGAGGCCACTAGAGAGGGAATTAGTGCTCAGTTAATTATGATACACTGATATGCATGTTTCCTGGGGGTTGAGAAAAACCAACAAAGTGCACAAGGACTGCTATGAAATATTCCTCTAAGCGTTACACGTTTATCATTAAGGTCCAACAATTCTCTGGAGTCAGCAACAAATGTACCTTTTAACTACAAACATCCTGAGACGTTTAGATTCTGGTAATTTGGTGTTTTTTTTAAATCAGGCAACAGAAACGTTTGCAGATCCTTTTCTAAATCGATTTATGATTTGGGGAATTTCAATGCAAGCATACGATTATGACAGCCCTGACATATGAATCATCAACTCACTGTGAACACTTTCCATTAAAACTATATTCTGCTGGATAAATACTGTGTGGATTACTGAGGGGAATCGGTAATCTGACCTCTGGAAAAAGAAGCTGATTGGTTTTTAATTTAGCCTTGAAGGCCACAAAAGAAATTCCATTCATACTCATTATAGTGGAGCACAGGTAATTTGAGTCGACTGACCCTGTAACCAATGGATTCAGATATTAGATTTCCAAAGCTTGCAGTTGAATAATAGCTTGGGTAGCTTTCTTGAGCAATTACTTTATGGGAACTTCATGGATAAAATATATACTTTAACATATACTTTGGTGCTTTTTGTCCTTTTATATAATGAAAATTGGGTTTGTTTAGGCAGCGTACACAGAGCTGCCACAAGGAAAAAACCACAGACAGACAAAGTGAGTAACATGTAGAGCCTCATTACAATACAGCGCTCTGCTGTGAAACCTTAGATGCTGATTTTGATGCTTTAACGTGGATGTAAACCGTGCATGTGTTGCAAAATCAGCACCAGATCAACAAGGGAGCTGCCAAAAGTACCTTCTTCTTCTTAAAGCTTGAAAAGAAGGGTCAGAATATATACAGGACAATAAAAGTGGATCACAAACTACCCTGAAATATCAATTTTCTTTGGATGAAATGATGGCTATTGATAATAGAGCCTAGCTCCCACTTTCTACCAACTCAGCAAGCCTATCCACAGAGGGCAACCCCACACGACCCAAAGGATCTGCTGCAAACATCCTGCGTTCACGCCCTGACAGGCCAGAGTGCCACGAGGGGGACCATCACAACAATAAGGCAAGTGGTTTTAATGTTGTTGATTGCCGTGCAGTGACAGTAATTAAAGTGAACCCGGTCATTAGGACAAGAGCAGAGAATAAGGTTGGGTGCTTTTATTGAACTAATCAAAGCAAAAAGCCCAGTTTGTGGGCCTCTCATCCCTCAGGCTCTATAGAAACTCAGCGTATGTGCCAAACGCACATACATCCACGAAAACACAAATACAGTCATAACACCACAACAGACAACTGGTCCTCTCTGCAGTGCACATATGGTCAGGTGCAGAAAGAGAAGCATGTCAGCAGAAGGCATGAACCGAGTGTCATCTAAAACAATCGATCCCATTTTGAAGTTAATCCTACTTAAACTGGTCAACTGAACTGATGCCAAGAAGAGGAACCTGAAACCGACTCACAGCCACTAAGAGGAAAAGACAAAGCTGATCAAACTCCTGAGCACAGGGCTTATTTCACATTAAAGGTCAGCACTGGTGTCATGGAGTTTGATGTTTGTATGTAACACTGTGGTATGTTAACATCAGACATGAAGAATTATAATACATCTGAGTGTTAAGACATGAACCCTCAGTCATGTTTTGGACTTTTGTTATGTTAGGATGCGTCTAACTTATATTTGCAATCTTACTACAGAATTTCCCACAGGAGATTTTATGTGCACTACATGTCTTCCTTATCTGTGTTGCAGTCCATTTATCACTGATGTCAATGGAGCCTACCAAGCCTCCTACAAGGCAGACTGAAGCACCTACTAGCAATAATACTAATAACACTAATACTGATAACAGCTCTTTAGTGGACTGCTTACCACCAAATCAGGTTCAATGTGGTGATTCCAGAAACATAAATAAGCAAAGCTTGGTTTCAATCATGAGCTTTCTCCTGTTTGAATAAGCTTCTTTTACTCTTTTAAATGGTAAACAAACACATTGGAGTTCTTCCACATTCAGTATGTTAAACTAATTTCTGGTTCTTTCTTTTAAATTAGTCAGTGTGTTGTTTCTGCCCTGAAACCCATTGTATATTACTGAGGTCTTGGCTGTGAGATGTGCTGCGCCCCAAGGCTGCTGGGAGAACAGAGAGCCAGCTCTGATAACTCGCTGAGTCACATGTTTTATGCTCTGCCAGCGTCCAGAGTATAGCCAGAACCCTGCAGCTACACACTGGGTCGGTCCCAAGAACAGTCAGGAGTCCTGTCCCACGAATCCACTGAGTGTGTGCGCGTTTGATCCTCGAGTGTGCGTTTGCTCTTTTGGAAGTCACAGCTTGTCGTAGCAGCTGAAGAGCTGCACTGACTCACTTGGCTTGCCCCGCTGATTAGTGGACATGTGTGGCATCAGCAAGCCAGCAAAGCAGTCGAGCGGTCAGCAAGACTGTCAGAGCAAAGTGAAGCAGGCGGAGACATCAGTTAGATATGAACGACACTGAAGCCCTAAAGTTCCTGACATGCACTTATTAAACTAAAATATATGAGCTAAAAGCATACAACAAATAAACAACGTCATCTCTGAGGTTTTACTCTGTAATTTTCTGGGTAAGTGTAAAAAAATTAAATTTGGAATACACATCCAAGTTTCACTTTATCACTATCCATGTGTTTCGTTTTGTTTTGAGGGTTTTTAATTCATGAACAGCACTGCCTTGTAAAAATCTTGCTCTCTTGGACAAGCAAAGCTCTCCAATTTACAGCCACATATTGTATGGCTCAAAGGTTCAAATCTGATTGGATGAGTTCATACTTAACCCTTAAAAGCCGCTCGGAGCGGGCACCTCCCTTTTGCTTAATTATTTTTAAACCCCGGTAGCTCTGCAACCACATAAGCTAGCGCAATAATTTTTTTTGCATATGAAACCGGAGGAGTTGTACTTACATCTTATGCCATCAGCTTGTCCTTGGTCACAGTTTCCTTCCACATAAGGCTTTGCAAAAACTGCATAAAAAGCACTTGCAGCAACAAAAACATAATATTCCAGAAACACGCTTTACCGATCCGATCAGCTGTTTGTAACACTTCCTATGTCCATCAGCACGAACTATCGCATGTCCGCCATGTCCTGCCCGAAACCGGAAGTGACGTCATTTTGCGGAAATGTAGTTTTTTTTTTACTATCAGGGCCTTATGAGCCTATACTGGTGTTTTTAAAAGTTATGTTTGACTTTATGACTTTCTGTGTCGTTTCTGGGATGCTTAGGACTCATATTGCACTGCTGGGAATAGTTTATTTTGATGCATATGCTGCTTTTCTTTGCAAATTTGCATTATTATATTTATTCTCGTTTTTCCTGCAGTATACAAAAATAAAACTATGAAGACACACAAAATTAATTTCCTGTGGTGGGAAACTATTTTGTGCAACTTTTTTGTATTTACAGTTTTGAGGGATAAGCCTCTTAAATTTCTCTAACTAGAAATATATGTTAAAAAAATAAAAACGATTTTAATTTTTTTTGTAGTTTATTGCACTTTTTTGCAATTTATGTAATTACTATGCACTTAATGCAGGCATATTATTAAAATTTGGGCTATAATGGTTGTATTGATGTATATCAACTTGAAATACTCCCAAAAATGGCACTACAGCATGTAAAAATATAATATAAGCTCTGGCGGACTTGGTTCTATGGTAGGTCTTAAAGGGTTAAGTGAAACTTGGATGTACCTCTGCCACTTCACCTTGTTATTTGAACAAAACAGAAACAAGAACTCAAAAAGGGCTTAAAAGCAGCATTTCGTCACATGATTCATCAACAGCTCCTGCATGAAACTGGTCAAATCTCTTCGCAATGAAATAATACATTTTTTAAAATTGGGTCATTTGCATACTGCTACAGAAATCTGATTGAACAGTGATCCGATTAAATCTTTTAAATCTGGACAAACACTAGTTAATAAATTGTTCTCAGCTGGACTGATTTCTGTCTGTGGTTGGTGACTTTTTCAAGGTGAACATACAATTTCAGGCCATAACTGTTGCTGAGAAGTTGCAATTTTGGAGTCAGAGTTGAAATATGTCAAGTCTATAGTCCATCAACACACGTCGTTGACAGTCTTCTCTCTGCTTTTACCCTCGAGTTCAAAAACCAGGAAATCAGTCTGTCAAATAAAACAGAAGTCGCTCTGAAAATTACAAACCAAGACGTTTTCACATTTCTGGGGTTTCTTAAGTAGGCGGCCACAGTTCAAGTTTATTCGCGCATCAACAACATTATATTACAGAACTGGGTGAGAAAATGTGACTAACTTATATTTCTTCAGGTATTTTCCCTCACTGAGTAAACCACTCACACACACCGTGCGCTCGCTCTCTGTCCAAAGTGCTGAGTGTGTATGTGCTGATATCAGAGAGGAGGAACGCCGCCACCATGCAGGATTACTGTGTCACCCTCACACTTCTATTTATATCACAGCATTTATCCTGCGGGGGGGTGTGCGTGCATGTGTGTGCATGTGTGTGTGTGACCAGAAACACAGAAGGAACCACCAAGCAGACCCCCATCACCTCCACCTCTGGTATAACTGGAAAGACACCATTAAGCAACCCATGCGTTGATAAACGCTGCTGGTGTGGCTCAGTCACACACAAAAGTGTCCTTTGGCGGTGAATCTTGACATGCCGCGTTATGGCGTGAGTGAGATGGGTCTGTCACTCCCAACTCATCATTTCTGAGAATGAAAGGGTGTGAATCACACGCCTAACAATGCAGTTTTTAATGTCTAAACCTAAGCAGGGAAAGCAAAAGTAAAACCAGAGGAGAAACAAACACAATCAGCAAGTTTACAGGAAGCAAAACACAAACGTCCCAAATGACACAAACCACAGTTTCCTGACTATAACCTGTGATTTATGCCTGCAGTTATTCTACCCGGCCAGTATTGCAGTGGCACCAGTTTTAAAGGACACCTTCTGCTTCAAAGATACAGTGCAGGTGGCATGTGACAAAACGCTATTATATTACAGCCCAGGATAAAAACATGTTGCATCATGACCCCCCGTGAGCTTCTGTGAGTTTCTCTACACAACACTTTTGTCACATATGAAGAATCTGCCTGAGGCGCGCGAGTCGAGGTGTGTGTGCGTGTGTGTGCGTCGGTGAATGATTATGTAAAACTGAGCAGCTGAAAATGTGTGCGTCTCACTGTCGAGATACTTTTCCCTTGACTGACTTGTGTCCCCGACCAACAACTGCAATGTCACCACACACACACACACACACACACACACAAAACCAGCTATGTGATCCAATTCACCTCTGTTCACATACTGCAAAGTCAGACAGTGAGAACTTGTGTTTGGAAGAACTGGTTCTGGAAAAGCGACAGAGCTGAGACAACTTTATGGGGACAAGAGGAGACAAGTGAGGGAGGATGTAAGATAGTAAGTTACAAAAAAAAAAAAAAAAAATCAACAAAAAGCAAAGGGTATGGGATCAAAAGGAAAGATATGAAAGAATAAAGGGTAGATTAGAAATGGGTAAGGATGGGAGGAGATGAAGAAGAGAAGAAGGTTACAGAAAGATATAAGCATGAATAGTACGGCTGAAGGCAATGGAAGGAAAGGCCAATAAACAAGACAATGGAAAAAGAAACCCTAAAGAAAAGAAACATAAGGATAGAAAGAAGCAGGAGGTAAGAAACAGTAAAAATATCTGAAGGATGGATGGAAAGATAGGAAAGGACAAGAGGTGAGAATGGGAATGCAGAGGAGTGTGTTACAGAAGCACATGGGGATAAAAGAGGAAGATGGAGACAAAGAATGACAAAGGACGATGGACAGATGCATGCATCCTTATTTTTCTTCATTTTTCTTTCTCCATAAAGTTTCGAAGCATCCACTCGTTTCCAATCCACAGTTTCTCTCCATCCCTCCTCCCCGTGGAGTTAACCGGGTCACTCTGCCACAACAAACTATCATTAAGGCTCGATAACAGCAACAGCCCACTTCTTGCTAAAATGTCAAATGTGATTATAATACTGCAATGCCTTTAACGTGGCATCCACAGTCTCACTCTCTGTGACACAAACACAAACACACTCTGACATTTCCACTGAGCTGGTGGAGAGCACAGAGTCTGCAAAAAGCCGTGAACGAGGGAAGGACCGGGCTGCGAGAGAGGGTTAATCACCAGCTCATTTATTAATAATGAAGATAATTAGGTAAGTGTGAAGACGAGTGCAGGAAAGAAAAAAAAGGCAATTATTGAAATTGTGTGTGGCAGTGTGAAATCTGCAGAACGGTTGTGCGTGTTTTGCCTCTGACAAGCTGTTTTCACACGTGAACTTTGGATAATGTCGGGAAAATAATGTCAGGATGTTGTCTGAAGTTGCCCTTTCTCACATCTGGAGACAGTCCGCCTCAGATGTGTTCTTACTACAGCAAATACGCTGCTTGGTTTCAGCAGCGGTGCAGTCATCAAAATCTAAAGATGGACGGATATTTGAAATCTATTTAACTGTATATCCGTGTTCTAATAACCTCCATCCAGCCAAACTGCTTCCCTTTCAACATAAAGTCCACGACACAATCATTTAAACTGAAGCCAGTGAAATCCCGTCAGTGTGCCCTGAAGCAAGGCAATTAACTCCTGTACATTCAAATCTTCCTCCAGTCTCACCATGACAAACAAATAAATAAATAAAGGTTTAAAACAGAATTATTTAATGCAGCTCCAAAGGAAAATCCTACCCTCCGGTCATATTTTGGAGAACTAATTTACGTGTGTTGCATTGGGCAATTAGCCAGCGCTCTCACTCAGACAGACTGAAAATGAAAGCGGGTGTAGCGTACAGTGGATTTAACCTGTGACCCGCCTCTTGCTTTAGCTGTCCAGATTCCTTAAGCTCAAAGCAAACAGGCCATCCGAAACTGGCCTGCAGGATGAAACTGGACGTCTGGCTTCACCTGAGGAATGAACTCTGCTGACGGAGCTGACTCAGAGCCCAGGGATTTGCATAGAAAAGGCCTTAATGACAGTCTGTCAAATGCCACTCGAGATTTTTTCACCCTGGAGCTACAGATACAGTTAAAGAGCGAGCGACGCGTCAGTGTCAGATCACTATAGAAATGCTTCAAGTCACCTTGAAGTGCGGGTGACACCACGACTGCTTTTTCTGCTGTTGAAACGTCGTATTTAACAGACGACAGACGCGTGGAAGAGACGTGGATGAGTATGAATGTCGGCGCTTGTGGACACAGACCTTCAAAAACTAAACTCGGATCCAAACGGATGCTGGTTTGGGACCAACATCAGCCGTTATCACTGAAATATCACCGATATGATTCAAGCAATGTAACAAGAAGGTCTGATTTTTCATCCAACTCAATCTGAATAACTGCAGCATGAATTTGTTGCCGTGCATTCCCTCATACATACGTTTAGTCTCAGAGTCAAACACAGATTAGGAGTTCATGAAATTCTTTATGAAGGTCTTTCATGTCATCATGATGCTGCCTTTGAATGTTTACGCAGCTCAGAACTGATATGACACAACAGATGAACGCTGGCTGCTGACATCAGTCAGCCAATTTATTAACTGACATTAGCTGCTGATTGCAGGAACTGCGATACTGACTGGAGATGGACATTTCATCACTGCACTTCTAAAACAATAATAAAATATAGATAATAATACAATAAATGGTCACATGAACCACTTATTTGTGGCTTTGTGTTTTAAATTGTAAAGTAGGGATCTAAATCTAAAGTAGGAAAAATAAATTATTTTACACTGAAAATGAAAATCATTGCTTCATTATCACCTGATTACCTTAAAAAAACGAGTAAACCCGAGGTATTACTCGGCCAGAAAGTACAAATACATACAGTCTAATAAAGTAACTAAGCAAAAATATAACCCTGACCAATGAGCTGACAGGAAATGAGCCTGTTGTGTTGTTTTTGTAAAAAAAAAAAAAAGTTTAAATGCAGTCATAAAGTGCCAGAGCGAGCAAGAAGCAGAGAAACATCAATTCTGCTAATGAGCCCTGTGAAGTCCAGCTGCTGCGATGGCCAATTTGCTTAAAACGAAAAGACAAATGGACTCAGCGAGAACATTTATGTAGAGCACGAAGATAAAACCGGCAATAATGTCCAGCAGCCGGGGATGTAATGAGGGCTGGACGCAGGGTTGCCGTGGGAAACGGTAAAGGCGGGTTATAAAGCTTTTATGTTTCTGCAGCGCTGAGACGCTACGGTACAAACCTCTGCTCTGAATGCATTTTTATGCATACAGCAGTTTGTTTTACTTCTCTGTAAACCAGCTGCACCGCACACATTCACACTATTCTTTACTGTGAGGTGCATCAAACTTATAGAAGGTAAAAGACACAATAAAGCTGACAGCTAACAATTATTCCAAACAGCAAAAATATTCAGTCGGCCCGACACGCCGTTGACCCCACCAACGCCTAACCAGTGCTGAGATTCGTCTAATTACCCAGATTTCCCGGGTCAACAACGCTGGCGACCTATCATCGGAGAGCAAAGCCCTCAACACCCCCCTTGACCCCACTTGACCCCATGAGAGGGATACAGCTAATCCTCTTGAAAAGCGTGTGTGTGCGTTTTACCACATAAATCCAGTTCTGGTCTCAGTTTCAGTATTTCTGCTGAACGTCACAACATTAATTTGCGTGTCTGAAAACTTGAAATTATACTAGACAAGACAAGCACACTGCACGTGTGTCTATACGACACATTTTTCCCGGTAGTGCTACTCCTTCCTTGAGATGTTTTTGTGGTGACTTGTGCAGTGCTGCAGATGGCAGCTACCCTCTCTTTAGTATTTTAAAACTAAAAGCCACTTGATTCATGGTCTTCTTCCAGAAGTTATGACTTGATTGCCCAAATAAATAAATAACTACTAAATGTTTGTTGAGAGCAATTTCAATTAGAAACTATTTTCCTTCTGACAAACTACATCCGCCAATCAAAAGAAGCTTTGCAGTTAGCAAACGTTAGAGTTCAGCTGAGGGAACCCGTTCACTGTCTTGCTGTAATTAGCATGAAGGTAGCTAGGAAAGGAGTGAATAAACCGCACTATGATGGGGTGAAATGTCCTTTCAGGGTGAGAAACAACTCGAAGATTAGAAGAAAAAAAAAGCTTGAATTCGAGACAGTGAGAGAAATCAAGCAGTCTGACCTGACGTCACATTTTTTTGTGGTACGCCAACTTCCAAACAAACTCCCAGCAGCTCAAAAGATGATTTATGCTCGCTTATAGAATGTACAATTTTCTATGTCGAAAATCAAAAAAGCCATCATTTTTCTCATGGTGCTCTATAATCATCTACATCAGAGGGAAAACTATCAAAGAAGAGGAGAAAAATCTGAATTTCCACATGCCAGAGAGGCAGAAAGATGACTGCAGATGCAAGAAAGGTTGGCTTGTGAAGAAAGAGGGAGTCATGCATTATCTCATCTCTTGTGAAAACTCTCATGCCAAGTAACGTCTCTCTCCCAAATACTGAAGGCATTCTCATTTAAAGGCATTCTGGGAAACAGAAAAGCAACAGCCTAAATAAAACAAGACAGGCTGAGATAAAAAGCCTCAGTAACACATTTTTCAGACGTTTCAAAGCAGCTTATTGTTGGCATCACACGCCACGGGAACTGCATTCATCCCTTACTATTACTTTACATTTGCACCCAGATGATTCAAAGCCTCCGCCCCTGCTCGCTAATGTGGGATGTATGCAAATCACTTCCAGCCAAAGGTTGCGTTATGCGAATCTGAGGAGCTGTTCAGAGAAAAGTCTGGACTGGTTTCAGAAACACACAAAAGCTTAAGACAAATGGCCCGAAAACCAGAGCTGTTCTGGTAAATACTGAGGACAAAGTCTGGAGACCGGCCAGCCTACGAGAGGAGAGATGATTAGAAAATCGCCCCTAATTGTCAAATTGGATCAAGAACTAACAAACCATATTATGGAGGTTAAAGACCTCAACAGCTCCAGTTTAACTCGGTGAGAAGAGACGCTGTGTGAAAAGAACAATCCGGGTTTGTTTGCATTTATTTACTCAGCGTCAACCACAAACTGTTTTTTAAACTGATTTTATTCAATCAGCCAAGACACGGCGACCACAGTCCCTCTGCTTTATTATATTAAAATATCAAAGTCAAAGCACACAGTGACTAAAGCAACTTATTCCTTTACGTTTTTCAGCATCAAACCACAGACTGAATATAAAAAACATACACCTGCATTTTCCCTAATGGCCAGTAGGGGGACTCGCTGAAAGAAACCCTCAAAAAACCCTTTCCTGCAGTTTCTCAGTTACAAAGTGACAGTTGCAATTATTCTTTAATAGAATATGATGCTCGTTTTGTATATAATAGTTCTCATATGTGTTACTTAGTATTAGTAACGCATACATTTTTATTAGACGAGGTTTTACTCAGATTGTTTCGAATGAAATTTTCTGATTGACGTATCTGGTGAATTAAAATACAAACCAACAGTTTTAACCATCTCATCTTCGCCATCATTAAGATTGAAGAAGAAAAAGAAGTGCGTTCAGCTGAAGGCCAAATAAAACCTCAAGGGCACCCATGGCCCCTCACCCTCTCAGGGATTTTGTGGGAGTTGGGGGGGTCCGTTGGCTCTGCTGTTGCCCCCCTGGTCTCCTGCTGAGTGGAACAGTCTTCACTTGTTTCCCTTGCTTTTAATGCACAGCACCAGCCCAGCACACTCACACATAAGATTTGTAACAGCTACATTTTCATAGAGCAGTAAAGGACTCACTATAGGTGTTGGGGGCCCTCTTCCAACTACTCTCCATTTTAATGCAGTGGAGAATGGGATGCAGCATGCGACCAAGCTGGCGACCAGCATGAGGAGGTGCCAGGTTGTGATGTTGTTGTGGATGTGTATGGTTCTTCCACATGATACCGAGATCCCTGTTTATTTGGATAAACTGTAAAGTTGTTTCTTCAGACTCCAATCATCCAGTCTAATAAACAACACCAAGCAAAAGTCAGGATCTGAATATGCTGCTTGGGATTGGCAGAGAAGATTTGGCAAGTTTTGCAACCCACAAATGCATTTTCCTGATAAATGTGGAAGTTTTGCTCTTAAATCTCTGTTAGATTGAAGATTTGTAATTGAACTGAATTGCATCCTTGCTTCTGATGGACAAAATGAAACCAAGGCTTGCAGCTGAGCCTCGATCTGCAACAAGAGTGCCTCACGTTCAATTCCCACAGCAACCATCCGCGTCCATCAACAGCCACCGAGCCTCCAACCAGCTCGCTCAAAGTTATTTTGGATGGCAGCATCAGATGGAAGCCTAAAATATAAATGAACTTCAACCTCACAACACTTCACGTCCAATCCAGCGTCGGAATCCGTGTCGTCTCCTCCTGAATACTTTATCTGAGTGAGCGTTTAAGGTAAAGCAACACTGCCAAGGACACATGTCCCCCATCAAGTCTGACATCAACAGCAGTTTAAAGTCTAACAACATGAATTATCTAAACCCAGCAGGGATGTTGTTACACGAGGGAAAGCTTGTTTTCTGCCTCTGACTTTGTCTGAAGTTGTTCTACAGGACTGCAATTATAGACTGAACTCAGAAGACAGGCAGACTCACCTGGAAGTGTCACATCCAGAGGAAGCAACCCAAATTAAAAAAGTCTCATTCACCTGCGCCAGCTGTGCATGATAGTTCAGCACGTCTACAGCGAGCTGGCAGCTCTTTGTGCACGCCAGGCTAAAACTCTGATGTAATGGAACTGCACCGTGCACGCATCAGACTGGTCCATTATGGCACCCCGGGGGCCGGGTTATGGTGTCAGAAATGCATGATATGAAATAACACATGACCAGCAAAAACACACTGTGATAACACGTTAAATGACTCAAGATTTAGCACGACAACAGGCTGAACTAATGCCGTGTAAGATAACAATAATCCTCTCCTTATGACTCTATCAATGTTTAGCTTTAGTTTCAAGTGTTTCGGTGATGCGATGATTCAGCTTTTTCATCCTTTCGTTCGTCGTGCTGTTGATCTGTGATGTATTATACACAGGCGGGTTTCTGTGGGCTAAATTTAACTCTCACTCATATAAACAGGATTAGCAAAAATAAACAGTGGAATACCTCCGTCAAGGCTCCGCATCATCCAAAAACTCCAACTACAAGGATATCCGGAGCAGGATATTTTCTCAAGGACATCACAATTATTCTTATGATATAATATTTGTGCACATTTGACACCATTTTTTTTTTTTTTTTAAATATACGTCACATTCCTGAAGAATCCAGAACCTTCAGATCCTGATCGACTGAAAAAGTTGATCACATGTAAGCTGAGCAGGATTACTTTCAGAGTAATCAAGTATAACTGCATTTATTCAGCTGTTTTTATGTTATTATTTCAAAGGGCTGTTTTATATACACTCCTGACACACAGGAGATTGGCGTCAGTGTTTCCACTTTCTACTGTGACTCACTCAAAGCGTAAGATTGACAGAAGCTCAAGCGTGGTTTTTTAAAAAAATGACATTTTGATAAGTAGCAGTGTAAAAAACAGAGAATAAAGTGTCAGAGCGTCAGTGTGGAGGAGCGAATAAAAGGCCTCCTGCAGTACTGAGTGTATTTACTGTGTCAGAGGTCACAGGGGTCAGAAGGAGGGTCAGGTCTCAGGAGTCAAAGTCTACATTTACCCTCCTAAAAAAGAACAAAGAGCTGAACTTTGAAACAGGAGGAGGTGAGGACGGGGTCAATACACATTATACGTATGCACAGACAGAGGCTACAGAAACCAGGGAGAAACATATTTAGAGAGAAGAAAACAAATCAACGCATCACAAACACACACACACGAGAACTCAAACCCTGAACCGCCCAAATTTAGTCAAAAGACAAACAGACGATGTGCTGCAAACACCATATTTAACACACCGGGGTGCAACGGGGCTCCTAAATAAGGCATCCGAGGTCATGAGAAGCAGCAAAGCGGCCGCTACCATGGCGGCTAAATAAACAACAGCTGCACACACACACACAAACGCACACGCTTACTTCTCCATCTCCATGACAGGATGCCGATTAAACTTAATAATGTGTGTTAATATGTCTACAAATTCACATAATTCAAAGCTCTAAGCGTCTCTGAATTAAACGCACACAAACACAGATTATTCAGTTACACTCAAGTCAAAGGGGATTTTTACACTTTAACCAAATCCACACGTTTTAGATATTAACGTTTTTTTGAGCAAAAAGTCCCTGGAAATTGCGTCATGTTTTAGCCAATTAAAATACAGAAAAGTATAAAAAACTAAAAAAAAATGAGGTAATGTTTTTATTTTTGACAATTTAGATCTGAAGTATGTTGTAGCTGGATTGACTGACTTGTGCTGTTTCTCTGCGGCCGTTGAAAGTGAACATCCAGATGATCCGGCTGGGTTCCCCGAGCAGACTGCAATCGCTCACAAAGATGATTCTGCATCGAAGACCTCCTTGTGACTGCTTTGGTTGCTGGCAGATTGCTGTGTTCACCTGTGGTTTGTGTGGACGATGCTGACTTGTCCACAAGCGTTTACTGTCCTAGCAGTCGTGAAACTTGAAGTACACAAACACAAACTGGAAACAGAGAACGTTCACCTTCAAAGTAAAAGGTATGTCTTATCGCTGTAATTAACATATTTTAAAAGGCGCTCTTTTACTTTAAAGGCAAACAGTCTCCATTAGCTTAGCAAGTATTTGTAAGTGCAAACTACGATCAGCCACAGGAGCCTGCTACCAACCAAGCAATAGACTTCTTTGCAACCAATTTCACACACGCAACCGCTAGCAACCAGTCGAGGATTACACATTGTTTCCAGTCACCTGACCTGTGTGAGCGAGGCCTTAGAGTGTGAGGATAGTAAAGTCTAATAATTATAATATTTGACGTTTGGAAATAAAGCATTTGCATTTTTGCATGTTTGAACCTTTGTGACTTTTGTGGGTCTCTAACACGCCTCTTAAATAGTGTGTTTATATATTGCTGCAGAAAAAAGATCAAAAAGAAAACTGTTAAAATCGATATTTTAAAAACATTCTAGTAAAAACAAATACGACTGTTAGAAAAGTTGAGCATTTCTTTGGTTTAAAGACTTTCAGATAGTTTCATGAAGGAAATAGTGATCACAAAAGGTGGATTATGTAGCAGGATGTTGTTTCACATGGCTCTGGGTCACTAACACAATCCACTACTGCTCTGACACTGAGACACATTCAGGCTCACAGGGAAACTGATACAGAGGAGCTCCGGTTATTGTTCCTTTATAAACATGTACCTGGTTTAGTATCTGTGGTTAAAAGGGCCCCCTGGAGTTTCTGCACACACACACACACACACACACACACACACACACACACACTTATAGAATTATAACGATTAAAGTACAAGGCTGCAGCAAGACATGCTGCAGGGAGGACGACAGAAAGCACTACCAGGTTTTATTGAATTGAATATGTGGGAACAGCGTGTATGAATCTGTCCTAGTGCTGCATTGTTCAGGATCACACACACACACACACGCACCCTCACACACACACACACACACACACACACACAGTACAATAACCTAATAGCCTGTTTCACATGGTTTCACCCAGGCACCCCTGAACAAACGCATTAAATATGAATCAATATTCAGAGGAACACAAACAGTGTCCCAGTTACATTAATGAAACTGTGGGAGTAATATGTGAGTCTGTGTTTTCCTGTTTTCTACAGGAGGCATGTGTGTGTTTCTGTGTGCGTTCATGGTGACCTTCAGGCACAGCTGAGGGTCTGACTGCCAGCGTCGCTGTTCATATGACTGGAATGCTATCCACAGCAACGTGTGTGTATGTGTGAGTGTGTGCTGTCTTTGTGAGGGCCCAATTTAAGATTTAGACACAGACTGTATATAAAAGATGGCATCTGTAACAGTAACGTTCCCTATTAGAGTCCGGACTTGGCATTTTGAAGCCTCAGAGTTAGTGTTTTAGCTTCAAGCATGTTTTTTTTTTTAAGGAAAGGGTGGACTGCTAAGCTATCGGCTAACAATAGCTAGCTTAGTTAGCAAGCTTAACTAAGCCTATAGCATAAATGCTACAGGCTTATCACACAGAAGATCCAAACTGTTATTTATAGTAGGATTTAAACATGATTTTTAATTCTTTATAGTTGATATTTTAACATGGGAGGTTATGGGGACTTTCAGTTTTGGAGCCAGCAGCTTGTGGCCATTAGAAGAATTGCAGTTTCTGGCACTTAACCAGGTGGTTACCGAGGTTTTGTAACATGAATGTTTGCAGAACGCTTTTACTTTACAGACTTTTACAATGCCATTTGAGGCTTAAGGGCAGAGTTGGGTTAGAGTAAGGGCGATGCATTGTCAACAAAAACCCTCAAAAAGACAGAAAGACAAAAGTGTGTGTACTCAGGTGTCTCTTTAGCAGAATTAGCTGTAAAATTGTCATTCCCAGTCTGAACAGTAGACGCCTGTTTGCATGTTTCTCAGTGGATGAAGTTCAAAGACTGTGTGTGTGGTGTCCTGTGTGCCATGTGATAGACAATAGCCACTGTGTATGTGTGTGTGTGTCTATCTGTGGTTTGGTATGTTGATGAGGTAGTCATAGATACACCCCCCCCGCGTGCACACACACACGCACACACAGGCTCTCTAAGTACAAAGAGAGCTGTATTCGCCACCAACTGTTGCTGGCCTTGTGATCTCATCCCATACTTCGACATTTAGCTAATTTATCCTCCAAAACACAAGGAAAGACCAAAGGCAGCC